>NC_024326.1:3125447-3125695 GCF_000523025.1 Cynoglossus semilaevis
AAAAAAAAAAAAAAAAGAGCGACCGAAAGGACAGCCAGTGAGGGGAAAATAATGGACACAAGCCTATGTGCCATCCATAGAGGAAAGGAACGGCTCTGTGTGCTGGCTATTTCTATTATGTGTGAACAAAAATCTCTGAATTCCACTCACATCATTAGGGGCTGACTCTGTTGTCGCAGTGAGAGCAGTGCATCTGTGTTTGAGGTCATTACAAACACACTGTTTGGACCCTAATTTCAAAGGGTCTT
>NC_024326.1:3125781-3133900 GCF_000523025.1 Cynoglossus semilaevis
TATTAAGACCTGTGGAAAGAAGAAGTCTTTCAGCCTCTGCTCTTTTTTAAAGCTTTTCTCTGTCTTCTTCACACTGGTCCTCACCGCTACAGGACTAATGGAAACAGGAAGAGTCAGACCTTTACCTAATTAGACTTCAAGGTGACTTCATATTAGTGGGTGGTTGTCTGGGGTCTTTGTTTGTGTGTGTGTGTGTCGGTGGGTACCGGCGGTCGCTGCAGTGAAAATGAAGTAAATCAGGGAGAACAGAGGAAGACAAGACCAAATGGACTGGAATTGGCTGTAATAGTTCGGCAGGTCTTTGTGGGCCCAGTCTGCCTGATCCTTTCTCCTCAGATCAGACTTATTAACTAGTAATCAAGGCCTCACTAGAGCAGAACACTGTAGATCTGAAAGTTCAGAGTCTTAAAGAAAACTTTGAATAAATCGATACGTGTCAACAGATGAACTGTGTGGATTTTATTTTAAAACGTTACTGTATTTCACTTGAACTTTCTTTTCTTTGGCCAACACTAAGAACTGAGAACATGAATATAGTTTATATGAAGCCAGTTAAGAGGAAGATAAATGTGATTAAAACATATTTTATACATTTTCCAAATGAACACACACATTGAAAAACTAATGTTGTCCCAAGTCCACCAGAAATGTGTGTTTACTGTGTGGGTGTGTGGGTGTGTGCTCATGCCCCATGATGGCAGCCATTAGACAGGAGTAAGGCAGCCATGATGAATCGGCACTTAGCTCTGGGAAGCGCACTTGCTCAATGGGCTGTGAATCTCCCGCTGCCACTGTCAGCTTGCAGAATGTTAAATAAAGTTATTTGAATATTTGTAATATTAATGTGCCAAAATGTCAAAAGCCCACTGGTGCCTGACAGGGAGAAAAATGTAGGATATACACAGCAATATATGATCGTTGTGGGTAAATATTCTCAAAAATGAGCAGCTAAATAAATACACGAGTCTTGGAAAGCGTATGGAGTGAGAAAAAAAAAAGAAAACAGTCAAATGGATATCACCATAAAATTACACTGACAATATTATGGACAGTGGTAATAGATTTTTGATTTCCACTTGTCCTGTTTCATTGGAATATTATGCACATGACCTCTTCTGAATACTACTAAGCTAAAGGAGGGTCAGGGGACCATTTCAGTCCTGCGATCAGATATCCATCCCACCTTAAAGACTGAACTAACTCACACCTGGAGGACCATTGAGGTTTGTGAACACAGTTTAAGATTTAAAATCAAACCTGACAGCTTTCTATCTTTCAGAGAGGCAGGCAAGACACGTACACTTCCACAAAAGGCTGTTCCTCGCAGCTAAAAACCATTTCAAGCAAAATTAAGTACGCAGTGTTTAGACATCTTCCTAACGACGACTAATTTGGACCCATTTATACCACCTCATTACCTTTAGTTTAAACAACTCTATAATTAGCTCACGGGGAAGTTTTTAATACTTGACAGAACTTTAAAATGATCAACGATGGGAAAAGTGGGGGGAAAAAACAAAAAACAACGGTGCGGAGCAAACCCTAATCGAGATAGCTCTAGGAACCACTTACCTGGAGACCACAACAACAATTTATGAGAGTGTTTCGACAAAACCATCAAATCAGTCCCAAGACGCCGGAGTGGGGCAGGACACGGACAAGACGAGCTTTACATTGGTAATGGTATAGTTGGGATGCTATTTGTGTCCCCGCTCGATTTAACAGGGAGGTGATAAAATATTTAGCAGATTGCTTACATAGCCAGAGGATGTGGGAGAATGGAGGAAAGATGCAGAGTAAGGGAGAGAGAGAGTGGGAGCAGAGGGAGACCCAAATGGCTTGTGTGGGAGCTAGGGAGCTGGTAATGAGGAGACTACTGTATGCCGGCACCATTGTTACCAAGCGCAACACCAAGCACGGTCTCTCTCTGGCCAACACCAACTAACAGCAGGCTGCACACACTCCGGTACAATTAGACTTTCTCCCGTGTCATATTAAAAGACTCTTAATTACATTAAAAAGTAGAAAGTAATTAATTTGTGGCCTGAAGACATTTATCACCAGCCAGTGTGCGTGGATTCAGACATTTAACATTACAGGTTCAAAGTAATGTGTTTCTGTGACTGAATACAAAATACAAGCAGAGCTGTGTGGTATATGCATATATATAAATATATATATAATATATATTTGTGTATATATTTGAATATATTTCTATATAAATTCTCCTATATGAATACGTATATACACATATCTATATACACACATATGTATACACGTATATATACACATACGTACTATCAAATAAATAATGTAAAAATCCTACTCTGGTCCTGGTTTGTGCGTGTCAGAGTTTTTTTTGTAAGAACATCCACACTATCCACAGTATATAAGGAGGATTCCATTTCACTTTCATGCTGCTGTCAATGAAGGGAATTATTTTAGCATGAAACTGCATTTTCCCCTCATTTCTGTTCATGTGATTCCATCTCTAATGGGAAATTACTTTGAACAGAGTGCTGAGGCCATGTTATTGTACCAGGCCCCAATTGATTGGCTGCCCATAGAGCAGTCGGCTTCCAAAACCACTTAAGAGTAAGATTCTGTTTAAATACTGGATTAGAAGCCCATTAAAAAGAGATTCTGTGGAAAATAAAAGGTTGAGAATGCTCCCACTGAACAAGCCACCACACGGAGATGAGGCACAAATAGATTCCCTACGAGTCCCCGGAGACTTCCATATTTATGGGAGATTTAAACTACGACATTAACTGTTGTTCTACTTCTGGTTCTTTTTCTCACTCAGCCTCATAATCTGGACTTTTTTTTTTAAATTTGCCGAGGCTTAAGAAAAGCCGTCGACATTACTCATGTTTATGCTCTTATCACGCTAACAACCCCTTACTGCAGCAATTTCAAGTCATTTCGGAAATGTCTATTTTAATTAGATTTATAAATAAGCGTGCATCTTTGAATCGAAATCCCTCCTTATTGGATGCATCCTCCCTCACAGACATTCTGAAGCGAGCTTGTTACATTACACAGCTCATATCCAATTACTGAGGCTTCAAAGATGCTCTTTAATAAGTAAACAACATTTTTACATTAAAATAATGGGAAACATCCCAAGATCATTACTTGCTATATCTCGCTAGCCGATGTTATCAACGCCCATCAACACTCAACGTGAGCCTGTTGTCCCTGCACACGATATGCCCTGCAGGAACTGTATGTGGGGACAATCTCATATGTGTTTATTGATCGATGACGACGAGCGCCAATCGATGTTATCTAGGGTCCACGTACCGTCTTCTGACCTCCAGAGGTCAGCTGGAGCTCCAAGCTACTCATTAACCGCGACACACAGAGGAAAATATCTGTGTTTGAGTGTGCAGGTTCATGAGCAGGGTGGAGAGCAGAAGGACGGGCAGGAAGGACAGAGAGTGACATTTTGAAACAAAAACACTGATTAACCGTGTGTTCTAAAATGCCAGGATTTACCTTTTCCTCAAACCCTGGTCGGTGTCTTCAACACATCCTACTGAAGCGGAATCAGATAATCCAGTGGTCTGCACCGTGTGCTGCGGTGAACCTTGACTACAGATGAGGAATCACAGCTGATGTGTCTTTTTAATGTGAAAGAAATGGACATAATGGTGCTTTACAAAGCACAAGCCCGTGTGCTACAAGATGGATAAATTATAAAAGGGATTGTGATTTTAGGTGTGTTGTTGCTCTGTAACAGTTTAGACTGAAATAGAACTAATCCATGCAGCCTTGTTCAGATAAACCGTCAACATTAAAAGGTGATGAAGAACCGAAGGCCTGCTGCTAACTGGAATCTTTATGCTGCTGATATTTTGTTCTCAAAATAGAGTTTTTAATATTTAACCAACGGATGCTGTAATTTTTCACTTGCAGCCTGCAGGTGTCTTTTGATTAGGAAACAGGTGCATGTGAAACAGAATAGGTGGTCAGACAGTACAATATCCTTGACTAGGAACGTGCGTAAGACCTGCAGTACTTACTCTGTGAAAACCTTTATCTGTGAAATAAGCTGATACATTTCATCAATAATATTAGAAAAGAAAACAATGCAGACCAATACAGAAAAAAGTTACGAATACAGACAATTTCACGGTCTGTTTTTCACTCACCTCGACACACGTTGCCGTTGTCAGGTTCAAATCCTGCCTTGCACGTGCAGCTACCAATAGGAACCATCCACTCTCCGTCCCCGTTGCAGTAGAGCTTTATTGGAACATCTACTTCCTCCGAGTTGAGGATACAGATCCCTCTGGCGATGACCAGTGAGGTGCTTTCAGCCCCTGTCATCGTTTCAGGAAACATTGCGAAATTTTGCACCACACTCGGGCACTTCTTATAAAACACTCTTACTGAGAGCAGAGACATGCAGGCTCCGTAGTCCTGGAAGGCCAAGTAGAACCCGTTCTTTGACAACGGCCCGAAACTCCGCACCTCTGTGTTCACTTTCATCAGACGTCCACCGAAGTCCACCTGCGAGAAGCTTTCATCTGCTGCGATTGTGTCCACCTTCAGATAGGGGGCCTCCATCCAGAAGGCCGTGCCTTTGGTGGCGATGACTGCGTCACTTTCGTAGTAGTAGAGATTAAATGTCTCCTTGCAGGAGCCAGGAACGTTGGGGATGGAGCTGCAGTCGCGCACAGTGAATCGAATTTCCACATAGATGCGCTGTGATCCATGCCGATCAATGAAGGTGGTCAGGAGCCAGTTGTTTTGACTGGGCTCGAAGACATTACACACCTGGTATGTCCTAATGGTGTTGAGGTTCTCATCGTATCCACTCACCTCCTCCCACTGTGGAAACAAAAAAAGAAAGAAGAGAAAGATCAGCCATCATCACCAAGAGAATGCTGTTTTTTTTAACACACTAATATTAGCTAAACATTTCTAAATATACGCCCTTAGCTAATATTAGTGTTCACGCTTTTGCACTGAATGTTAAAATCTGTCAGTCAGTTTGAATGCTAGAAACTGCAGCCTACTGAGGTTGTACACATTAATATGCTTGACAGCTGCAGCATACACGCTGCTACTGCATAATCATTAGGCCGCTAATTAAATAGGATGTACTGCCATTTGGTATCTATGCCCATTACAGTAGGTACCAGGGAGATCTGACATTTAAAATATGATATGTAACAAATTAAAGGATTATACACCAATCGTTTTGGACAGATTGCAGCAAAAACGTGGTCTTCGCAGGAAATTATGATGGAGATGCACCTGCAGAGAAACTGAAACATGACGGAAGGATTTTTATTTTTTCTGTGAGGTTTAGGAAAACATCAGCAGAGCCAAAAACACCTTTTGAATAAATCAATGATGATTATGTGCCTATCGGTTCTAATCAGAATCAATTTAAGGGTTCACCTTTGTAAAATAAAAATAAAAAAGAAGATGGGGTTCTCTGTCTTTTGAAGATTTTGTGATTACCAGCAGAGGGCAATGTAAGAAACACTGTAACCTTGGATGGCTTTTTTTTTGCCATAGAAGAAAGCTATCGTACTTAGATATTTAACTGTTGGCAATTAGGTTTTCATGGACAGAGTTTGAAGTTTAAGGCAAACTTAATTTGTAGCTGTTTTACTGTGACGTAGCCTTCGGCATTTCTTGTGTGAGTTTTTGGGTTCACCGCCAGAAATATTTAGCCCTGCCTGCTTAGTATTTCTGCTTCTGTATCTTCCAGGCTAACAGGACTCATTTGACCACTCTGATTTAGCGTGCATTAAATCGGGGGGAAAGATTCATATTTCAGGAGGACTTAAATACAAAGGTCACGCATATAAAACTAATCCTGTAAGGGTTTTCTAATAGCTCTAAAAGAGTTCCAGCACTCATTTAGCTCCCCCCACCACTGCACAACCATGAGCTGTAGGCAAAGAGAAGCTAATGAGCGCTGTAGTGTTGGGACTGGGCCGCCACTGTCAGTTCAGGTTCCTTTTGTGCATATATCTCCTGGTGTTTCCTCTTTCCCCTGACCTTTAACTCCCCAGGTGCTCAATCAAGGCTAATGGAGGGGCGGGCTTGGGAGGGGAGGGTGCACCTTTTTATACACCGTGCCTTAAAACAGGTCAAGCGATGGCCAAAAAACAACCATGGAATAAGTTTGTCCACTAAAGACTCCAAGAGGTCACAGAGGGCACAGGTTTGAGGTTTAGTTTTATATAAAAAAAAATGAAAATCAATGTTCTTGATAAAATAGTTTGACCCGTAAAATACACAGAAGCAACTAGAAGTGAAGAAGTTTGCGCTGGGTGGGTGCAAACAGCGAAGAGGGGGAAGACAGAGAGAGAGCAGTGACACTGCTGACATGATGAATGAGTTTACAGAAAACTGAGGTGCAAATTAAAGCCTTTTTTTTTTCTCTGCAGCTCCCTCTGCGCCCACTCTGTTTGGCTCTTCCCCCCTCTCCCCGTGCCCCCCGTCTTCTTCTCTCGTCTCTGCTCTGTAATGACCATTCATCAGCATTACAGGAACCTGTCCCTTTCAGCGCTGCCTGTTCATTAATATAGCCAGCCCCGGGCTCCTCTGCACCCGTCTGCTGTAGTCTAGAAGGGGGTCCACCCCGCCCCTCGTCTAGCCAAATGACCACCATCTTTCACGGCACAGAAGGGCTCGAGGCGTCTCCAATAATGCTCTTCTAAAATCTGCCCAGAAATTCACCGCCTCATATCATACTGACCTACATATTTTCTCACTTCGTCCTCCTCCTCGTGGTTACTCAGTGTCAGAGAAGTGTCAAAAACAAACAACACTCGGACAGGTACGACAGTCACTTAACAATAGTCAAATATTCTAAGACAATGTCACCACATGTGTGTTTTTAATATGGCAGGTTACTGACCACAAATTGATTCACGAGTCGCAGCCGTCCTCCAGATGGATCCTATTTCCTCACTCTGGATTTTAACTGGTATGCTTCAGGACTTCACCTCCTGTTCTGATCGTGTTTGTGAAAGTTGTATTGTGTCTACTTCGTTGTTATTCTCTCTCCAGAACTTTTCATTCGTCATGTCTTCTTCTCCTTCTCTGACCATGATGCAGAGGGAGCCATCGTCAGCTGTCGTTTAATAGAATCTCCCCAAGGATTTTTCTCTTCAAGCATTTGTGGAAGAAAATAACATTACTATTAATATTATTATACCATGGTGCTGGGTATATTTAGCTCTTACACCTCATGCATCATGGACCGGAAGATGATGCTGAGAATGATTCATATCAGCTGAAAGCAGACAAGTGCGTGGGAGAGAACGCCTGATTAACTTTTAAAAAGAGTTGATTGTTTTGCACTAAATGTTTTAAACACATGTCATAGTGGATTTTTAATATTATTGACTCCAGAAAGATACAGTTTAGAAAACCTCAACTCAGCCTCGAGGCGTTCAGCCTGCTGCCTTCGCTTCTGCTGTTTTTTTTTTGGTTTTTTTTGCTTTCTTGATTAGTTGTTTATTTCTATTTTTACCACAGGACAACACCCCACATCCCCACCCCGCCCCGAGGCTATTAGACTGTCTAACTCCTCCTTCTGAGAGTTATCAAAACTACATTTATCTAAATTAATCTGCTTAGTTGTACATTTGAATGTTGGTTACATCCTCTTGGGTTTTTGTCTTCATTTCTTCTTCTTAGAGTGCATTTTCTGCTCCTTTTCAAATGCTCTTGCAGGAGCAACTGTAACACAGACCTTATTGATCTCCGAGGATCAATAAAGTATTTCTGATTCCGTTTATAGTAGCTTCTCTAATATCCTAACTGTTATGCGCTCTGTTAAAGATTTTGCTGATGAGGCAAATATTTACAGCCTAATTACGCAACATACACGTTAATGTCAACCACGTATACACACAGTGGCCCCAACCCAACAGCCTTCCTTTGCCAGTATTATAGCAACCCCCCAGCCCGACCCCCACGCCCCCACCCTAAATGTCGAGTGCGGTCGTAGTCTGTGTCATTACGGCTGCTCTGTTATGGGCAGCAGTAAAGAGATGGAAAAGCTATGGATTCACGGGGCGCTTAATGTCTGTGTTAATGACCAGTCAGAGATCACTGTGGAGCTGGAGGGGGGCGGGGGGAT
>NC_024326.1:3153342-3161324 GCF_000523025.1 Cynoglossus semilaevis
AAGAAGAGGGGGGGGCGGGGAGAAAAATACAGACGGGGAGAAGAATCAAGGAGGAAGAAGAGAGTTGGTGATATATTCAGGCTTACGCTCGCCTTCCCACTGCCATCAGCCATCAATACTCTGGCCTCATAAAGGCCATTCGTCACATTGATCTCCTGCCATTACCTTCCAAGGCTAAGATAACACACAGCAGCTCAGATAGCCAGATGCTGTTCTTCCCAACAGTCAGGAAGACAACAGCCACACAGGTAGACACACAAAACCTAGGTAGGTGGACCAGAGTGCAACATGGGTGTAATGGGTCGGACTAATCAGTCATTAGGAGCAGACATCATAGGAGCTAAACCTAATCAAATGATTTCATTATTTTCATCTGTCTAATGTGTTATCAAAGTTATAATGTGATGAACAACTTTATAAATATTCTCATTCTTTTAACCCTATATGTGCAATTATAATTTTAATAATCATTTGCAACATATATTTATAATTTGAAAAAAATTTGACATATTTTTAATTTCCTTCTAATTTCATACAATAAGAAATTGTCATGACATGGACATGATATAAAATTTTAAAAAAGCTTTGTTTTTTAAAATGTATTTTCATTTGTGTATTTTTTGTCCACCACATTCACAGATTAGTGCAGACTCACAGTTTACCTTCAGTTAACATTGAGGATCAAATCTTGTTGCTGTAAGGCAAAACACTCACCACTCAAGTCAAATATTAAAATAAACCAGTCTCAATAACTAAGCACTTTTTTAGCCAAATGCTCTGCTGAGACTTGCTGTGTTGAATAATTAATGATGCAGTTAGAGTTTTTAAACTAAGTGTAGATTTTAAAGGCTGTTAACTTTTGTCATTTTTATCACAGGTTACAAAAAAAAACATCACATGGCTCAATAAGAACTTTAGATTTGGTACTGTTTGTCTATATCATGCGTTTTAGTGCCACCTAGGGTGACCACCCGATTGTTTATCCTCACATGTTTGAACATCATCGCCTAATCTGTGTAACACAATAACTATCATTTGTGGAACGCAGACAGGCATTTTGTGTGGCTTTCATTGGGATGGAATTTTGTTTCTAATGTTCTGTAACTCTAGCCTTGATCACACAAAGCCCCCAGAATACCTACACGTCTGTGTGGCTCTGCACACATCACCGTGGATAAGTCTTAGCTCATCATTCATGTCAAGTCCATCCACAAAGGAAGGAATCTCCGAACAGAGAATCAACTATCAGTCTGATCCTTAACCTCCAGTCTGCTGCCTGATTCCGTGTGGAGCCACGGCCACGGTCACATCCTTCAGCACCAGTGAATTCAACGACATGCCGAGACATACTGAGCACAGATGGACCACGAGCACCTCTGAACACTTTCACATCTAAAGCTCCTCAGCTCAGGCCTGCAAGAAGATGCCATGACAAATAGTGAGTGTGCACCTGGCAAGTGTTTGCAGGACATTTCTCAGACTTTTGAATGATTTATACTGTAGCTTATTCCATTTTTATCGTGTTTTCCTTCCACTTTCTCCTATCTCCCTTCAGAGAGTTTGGAACAATTTTGGATGTCACCTCCTCTTTAAGAACTCAACTTGCGTTCGACTCTTCAGAGAGAATTTAACTTTAGAAGATGTTATATCTTTTTCATGCCTTCTCCAAAGGTCGGAGTGAATATATTCTGTTTAGGTGTCCTCCAGTGGTTGGTGTTTGCATTTTCAAACATTTCTGAGCACTTTCCTTCCCAAAGTTGTCTTTTCATCTATCACCACAGAGCTGAAACATGTGGGTGTAGGCAGGCAGGAGATTGTTTTTCATTTTACAGGCCTTGGATGGACATTTCAATAATGATCCTATTTGTTATTCATGACAGCACGGCATTGTACGAGGCACGGATGGTATCATTTTTCTAATAATTAGACACGAGTGTTTCAAAATGAATAGGGAGGATTAACGGGAGAAAAAAGACCAGAGCAAGTTTGAGTGAAGTTCACATTGACGCATTCGAAAAGGCCTCACAAGGAGAGGGGGGGATTAGACTGTTGCCGCACAGAAAAATACAGAGATATCTCCCTGCTCTAAGACACTCTTGTTAAAATGCAAAGCTCACCTCAGAAAGTTGAACATCATACCTGGATGAATATCAATATCTGAGAGTCTCACGGCTTGATAAGGTAATGCATTTCAGACTTTTTGGGTCTGATGCACCGATTGGATATTAATATGGGATATCTGTTCAGATATTGACTAAATAGCCAGATTGGACAATGGATACTGAGGGTTATCTTTGATAATTATTTATTTACAGAAATTCTGTTTGATATACAAAATGAATGATTTGATGTAACAAATAAACATATATACACATATATATGTATCTATGTTAATTTGTTACATTTTGCATTACAACATTAGAAAAGTACAGTCTAAGTCAAGCCTTATGTTTTCAGTTTCTAACAGATGTTGTCATAGAGTTAATTAATTCAAAAATGGGATCGAGATTGACAGAATTTCACTGCCCATGTGCAAAGTCTAGGCTCTGTATCAGGACTGATAAAGTCTGATCGGTGCAGCCCGGCTGACTGTTGTCAACAGTGATGCCATAAAGAGCAACAGCTGGTTTTGCATCTCAGACAGTATTGAGCAACAAACATTTAGCTCTCTTTCACATGTTCTCTAAAAAACACACCAACTCTAATATATGCAGTGGCAGTGATTGTCATTATCGTTTCTGATCAGCTGTGTTATTGAATAAGGGCTGCTGTCAGAGCAGTTGCATGGGAATGATTATTTTTGCAGAGCATCCGAGGCCTAGTTCCGCCTGGCTGAATGTGATGGATGGGGAGGAAATGGCGATGTCTGCAGCACTCCCAGTCCTGCCAGATAGCAGCCACTCTATGATCACAGTCACACCGTCAAACTGGGCCCAGACAGAACTTCGCTATCTGTCACAGAGCCAGTGCTGGTTCCTCACCACACCCACAACCCTGTCGGTACCGTTATCTCATGGAGGTGTAATAAGTCAGTAAGTTAAACAGACTTCTGACAGTGACTAAGACAGAAACTATTTTTTAAGTTTTTTTCCTTTAGTTCTATTTACCTTTGAATTCATGCTGTCAGATAAACAGAGTTTTTTATTTTTTGATGCTCAAATCCCATACACAAACATTCCACAGCAATTTCAGCTCATTTATGTTTTGGTAAGATTATGTTCAATTATAGTTCCTGCTACTTTGGAAAACCCTGCTGGATATCACAGTCATTATATACAACTTTGTCTGTTTACACCTGAGACAGCAGACGTTGGTCTCACACTGGAGAATAATGACGTTCAAACTGTAGCAATTTAACCTCATTATTCTGAAAGATTCTTCTTAAGATGTAATTACCAGGCCTGATATAATTCACCAAACCTACTGGGTGGTGGAGCAATTACAAGGTTGCTCAGCGTGAGTAAACACAGCCGAATGATACATTTGTAAATATTATAATATATGTGTTTTCTTCTGTATTTCAAGTTTGGTTATAATGTTTAGGGAGTGTTTGCTTAGCTAGCAGATTCACCTGAAATGGAATTTTGAAGAAGTCTGACAGAATATCCTTGGATATCAAAGGCAAAATGTAAGAAAGGTAGGCTTTTAAACAAACAGTATAACACAGTACACAATATTTAACACCGATCAAACTTTTTCAGTCCTGGAACTGATACCTAGTCCTTTTTTATCAACTGATATGCAACACTAATTTTAAACCAAATTTAACTAATCGGAATCAAACTCTCAGGGTGGGGGAACCAGTCTGTCTGCATATATACTGCAGGACAGTAGAGTCACACTTTACAGACTCTTTTTTTGAGTTGCGAGTCAGTGAGAGATGTGGACTGGGGGTCCATCAAAGTCAGAGGAAGATGGACTGGAAAGGGACAGTGGAAGAGACAAGCTAGAATATAAAAAGACAGGCAGTCAGTGGGGCTGAAAAGACAGAGGGTAGCACTGGGGGTTGGGTAGATGCCATGCCTGCCACCTCTGCGAGACTTCAGGACCTGAGAAAGAGAAAGAAAAACCTCCACAAAGACCAGTCCTGCAGCTTCACATCCACAAATAAAAACAGGTGTTTTTTTTTTCTTTTAAGAAAAGATTGAGAGGAATTGTGGAGGTGGACTGGACATCCGCTCGGGAGAGGTGATATATTGGACAAAGATTGTGGTGATGGTGCTAAAAAATAGCAGCTAGGATGAAAGGCAGTGTTCACAGCACAGTGGGAGACCTTCTGAGAGACTGGGGCACTGTCCAAAAGACATGAGGCGGAGGTGGTAGAGTTGAAGGTGCTGTGGTTTTTAATGGAAGTGACCAGGACTGGATTATTAAAAAGAGCAGGGGATCAGAAGAGGAGGTGTGGCTCGGAGATTATGTCAGAGAAACAAGTGATGGTTTGGACATGAGCCAGGAAGAGACAATGATAAAGGACAGAAGAGATGGAGATGTCCGCAGGAGAAACAGGGAAGTATTGAGGATTAAATAATAAATAATTAATTGTGCCGTTAGCAACCGTAAATACCAGCAACAGCAGAGTAAGAATGGCAACATGACACGGGTACTACACTACAGGGGACTTCAAACTCCTGGCCTGTGGCCCACTTTTGCTCCACTCCAAACCCTGCAAATCAAGCCCGAAAACTAAATTTTACTCATTTACACTATTGTTTTAAATATATTTATTCATTTCTGTTGTATTGAACCTCAATGTGGCCCCTTAGTGAACTGACAGTGGGAGCGGTGGCCCTCAGCTCATTTAGTTGGAGACCACTGCTGTAGAATGAAACAAAGGGAGATAAATTCATTTAGTGATTGTAAGAAAGCAGACGGAAGAAGAAAATGAAAAATGAAGAAGAAAAAGCCGTGGGACAAAGAAGAAAGAGATCTATTTTGATCTTTTGATTCTTTTCCATGAAAAAAACATCCTGGTTCTCACTCTACCTAAGTAAGACATATATTATAAAGTACGTCTGCATGGAAATAAAAGGAAAAAAATAAATAAAGATAAGATGTCAACAAGTAACATGGCCATAGTTTTTCTTCGACACAAAAAGGGAAAGAAATTGCAAACAATAATACACAACCCGATTAAAACCCTACGCCTATACTGTTGGTGCTGCACATTTTTCGAGAGTAAAATAAGTTTATCCTTTCCAAAAAACAACAAAGAAAAAGCACAAAAACAAAAGCTAAGAGATAAAATGAGTTGTGGGAGCACTTCAAAAGAAAACAGGCAGTTTAACAAACACCCGAGCGCACAAACCAGCTCCATCAGACAGCCAGTTGTTACTTCACACATTTGTTGTCTCTCGTTGTCGTGCTGAGCAGAGACGTCTGGGCTCAGAACTAATTCTGCTTTGTGGCCACACAGTTAAATCACACTCAGTTACCAGAGATGTGAGGCAGACCAGGCCTCCTGCCGACAAGGACTGATGTGTGTCAACGTTTGCACCAGAGGAGCACAAACATGTGAGTGCACATTACCGTGTCATGTTTTTAAAGACTTTTAACCAACGTGTCTGCGTCTTTCGAGGAAAGTCTCCCAGCAACGACTCAGCGCTGTTTTTTTAATTTTTTTATCCCCATCGTCTCATTTAGTTTTCAGCTCAGGCTCTGCAGGTTCACAGTTCACTTCCTTCTATCTCTATCTTCCTGTTCTGCTGGCTTTTTTTATCTACATTTAATCAACCCATTTTTCCACACTCCCTAACTTTCACTCTCTCTCTCTTTCATCTTTCTCAGTTTACCATCCATCCCCGCCCTCACCCCCGCCCTCACCCCAGTGACCCCCAGCACATGTTTAATCACTGCCTGCCTGCCTGCCTGCTTGTCGGTCAGTCTGTTTGTCAGGGTATGAATAATGAATGTATATTGAGTGTGGTCAGCATATGGTCAGATGGCCATTATGGATCTATCTGCACTAGGAGAACGCTGAGTGTATGCTGACACCTATCCAGTTAAAACCCATAGGGGCCTTGCCAAGCCCCAGGACCCCCAGAACCAGGCAGAGAGAATAGGCCAATCTACTCAGCGCTACCTTAAGACTACACCCTACTCTAGTGAAGTTCTGCAGCCCACAACCTTTTTTGTATCAAGCACCAGTCCGCCCAACTACAGATCTATAAACACCTGGATGGAACACCAACTTGAACCAGCACTAAATGTCCCAGAGACTGGTACCGGTCCAGGATCCAGGGCTTGGGGACACCTGCCTTACTTAACCACGTTGGTCTGTTGTTGTGCACTAATTTGCAAGCTGTCTTTGTGTCAGCACACACGTCAGGCTGAGACACACTCTCTCTGCTCTTCTGTATCACCTCTCCTGCCTCTCACTCTGGTCTCCTCACATTTTTTCCTGCTCACTCAGCCCCCATGTTATCCCTCCCTGCTCACCCCATTCCACCACACATGACAGCACCAACAGCTTTGGTCGTCACAGTCAGCACCAGCCGGCTGACCCTGCAACCCCCCACCCCCACCCCTCCCAGCACCTACTTCCCCAAAAGCCCCAATCCTAAAGTCTGGACTCCGACAATGACCTCCAAAAGTCACATGACTTAATCCAAGCTCTCCTCCACACACACACACACACACACATTTACAGGAAAATAATGCTGTGCTTCAGTGCTGCCTCATTTTTGCCCTATTCACACACATTTGATCTTTTACCCTCTCTCACACCGGTCTCTCCTAATCTGTCTCTGCCCCCCCCCACCCTGATCCTGCAATCTTTCAGACACACACCATTTCAAACATGCTTCTCTCAGTTTGCTTTAGTTATAAATTATTCATAAAATATAAATATACTTTCAAGAAAATCCTCTTCTTCTTTTCATAACATCATGTCTATATTAACTTTGCTGACAGCTGACCTGGTTTCTAGCACATGAAAGTCAAAACAAGGGGTTTTAAATCATATAGTCATAATATGAAAAAAAAAAAACCTTAAATAACTGTAGAAAATAATCAAACTATTGGAACAGGAGTTATTTGGGGTTTTAACAGCGGGTACATTTTACCTAAAATTACATGCATTTCTCTAACATTACCTTGTGGTACATCATTTTCCCCAAAGCTAAAGGTTACAGGGATTCAATCACACCTCTGTGTGTGTGTGTGTGTGTGTGTGTGTATTTGTGCTGCCTTCAGTATGTGAGCGTAAAAATGAATTCATAAAAAGATCTGAAACATGTTTGCTTGCTGCCCGCATCTGTTTGACTGGTGTCCTCGTCCGTCCTTCAGCCGATGAGTGTGTGTATTTACATACTGCCACACCAGTGCACATTTCTCTGACTAACCCTGAAATGTCCCCATGTTTACACCACTGGAACTAATGACAGTGTTTCTACAATCCTTCAAAATTAACCCTTAAGGTCACCAAAAGACACACACACTTAGTTGGACTCACACACACACAAACACACACACACACAATGTTTTATAACCTGGAGGTTTTCTAGGACAGGGGTCTCAAACTCAGATGGACTGAGTGCAACCACCACATCAGTTAAGTTCAATACAAAAAACACCCAAGATGTACGGAGTTCATTGACCCTAAGTGGCCCCCGGGCCGTGAGTTTTACACCACTTTTCTAGGACATTCTGCATACCTACTGTATTTCTTTTTTTTTTTTTTTTTAATTCTCTCTGGTCTTCCCGTACTTGAACCAAAAAACTCTGTTCCCGGACAATGAGCTCTGTGTCTCAGGGCAGGTAGAACTGAACCAGCTCTAATAGAAAGAGAACAGGAGGAGCTTTTTTCCCCTCCGGAAAAGGTTTGACAGGGTATTTCCGTTTCACAGAGAAAATCTTGTGATAATTATGTGAAAAAAAAAACAAAAAAAAACAAAACTTTGGCTTTGTTAAACCTTTGGTCAAGTGTTCAGAAAACAACATTAATATTGGTAACAATAAACGTTGTGGTATATATATATATATAT
>NC_024326.1:3161551-3167219 GCF_000523025.1 Cynoglossus semilaevis
ACCCCTCCCAGCACCTACTTCCCCAAAAGCCCCAATCCTAAAGTCTGGACTCCGACAATGACCTCCAAAAGTCACATGACTTAATCCAAGCTCTCCTCCACACACACACACACACACACATTTACAGGAAAATAATGCTGTGCTTCAGTGCTGCCTCATTTTTGCCCTATTCACACACATTTGATCTTTTACCCTCTCTCACACCGGTCTCTCCTAATCTGTCTCTGCCCCCCCCCACCCTGATCCTGCAATCTTTCAGACACACACCATTTCAAACATGCTTCTCTCAGTTTGCTTTAGTTATAAATTATTCATAAAATATAAATATACTTTCAAGAAAATCCTCTTCTTCTTTTCATAACATCATGTCTATATTAACTTTGCTGACAGCTGACCTGGTTTCTAGCACATGAAAGTCAAAACAAGGGGTTTTAAATCATATAGTCATAATATGAAAAAAAAAAAACCTTAAATAACTGTAGAAAATAATCAAACTATTGGAACAGGAGTTATTTGGGGTTTTAACAGCGGGTACATTTTACCTAAAATTACATGCATTTCTCTAACATTACCTTGTGGTACATCATTTTCCCCAAAGCTAAAGGTTACAGGGATTCAATCACACCTCTGTGTGTGTGTGTGTGTGTGTGTGTGTATTTGTGCTGCCTTCAGTATGTGAGCGTAAAAATGAATTCATAAAAAGATCTGAAACATGTTTGCTTGCTGCCCGCATCTGTTTGACTGGTGTCCTCGTCCGTCCTTCAGCCGATGAGTGTGTGTATTTACATACTGCCACACCAGTGCACATTTCTCTGACTAACCCTGAAATGTCCCCATGTTTACACCACTGGAACTAATGACAGTGTTTCTACAATCCTTCAAAATTAACCCTTAAGGTCACCAAAAGACACACACACTTAGTTGGACTCACACACACACAAACACACACACACACAATGTTTTATAACCTGGAGGTTTTCTAGGACAGGGGTCTCAAACTCAGATGGACTGAGTGCAACCACCACATCAGTTAAGTTCAATACAAAAAACACCCAAGATGTACGGAGTTCATTGACCCTAAGTGGCCCCCGGGCCGTGAGTTTTACACCACTTTTCTAGGACATTCTGCATACCTACTGTATTTCTTTTTTTTTTTTTTTTTAATTCTCTCTGGTCTTCCCGTACTTGAACCAAAAAACTCTGTTCCCGGACAATGAGCTCTGTGTCTCAGGGCAGGTAGAACTGAACCAGCTCTAATAGAAAGAGAACAGGAGGAGCTTTTTTCCCCTCCGGAAAAGGTTTGACAGGGTATTTCCGTTTCACAGAGAAAATCTTGTGATAATTATGTGAAAAAAAAAACAAAAAAAAACAAAACTTTGGCTTTGTTAAACCTTTGGTCAAGTGTTCAGAAAACAACATTAATATTGGTAACAATAAACGTTGTGGTATATATATATATATATATGAATAATGCTACAGACATATGTGTGCGTCAGTGTTTAAGCAGAGCCACCGCTGACTTCATGAACAGATTCCCTTTATATTTCATTAAAATGCTTCATAAAAATCTCAAAGACCCAGACAATGTTTGAAACAGTGGTACATCGGAGACGATCCTGCCAGATTCATGTGATCAGTGTTGGACCATGAAACCTTTCACTGAATTACAGCACTGAGAACAAGGTCTTCAAAATCTCCTCGGCTCTATTAACATAATAGGACATAAACCATTTCCAGTTTGATGACTTCACCCCCCTGAACATTCACAGCCCTTTTATCTGTAACTACCACAAAGTTGGAAATAATTCTCTTAAAATCTGAAAGAAAGAAAAGAGAGGATTTTCTCCTATCTGCTGCCTGAGTTCATCCTAATACCTTCACTTTCCTGTGTAAATGCATTATAACAGTATTATTATGTCTATGATATCCTTTCAGACTCCATTTACAGAGACTAGGTGCAGTGTTTTTAAGGCTTACACGGACCCATTATGTCATTAAGCTATTATGAGCCGGGACAAAGAGAAAAATAATACTCATAAACAGGAGCTACATCAGGTCCTGTTTAAATCCATACACTCCCTACAGTCTGCCTCACTGTCTATTTGTCTGTCTGGTGTTTCGTGTTACACCAAGTTTTTCTTCATCCCCGCGGAGAGACAAATGTCTGAGACCATTTTTACTCAATAACCTGCATGTGTTCACAGTGAGTGACTTACCCCAGAATTGGGATAAGCTGTCCAGCCCAGTTCAGCCGTGGCCACCCGGGTGTCCATCAAAGTCTCTGCAGCAGACAGAAAAGAAGAGGGGGAGAGAGTCAGTGGTTAGACTAGAACAAAAGCTGTTCTGAAAATCACTCCATGAACTCCATTTAGAGCCATGATCACTTGACACTATCACTGATGAACAGAGAGAAGAAGAATCCTCTGCTGTTTTGTCTTCCGTCTCAGCTAGACATCTGTGAAGAGCCGACATGGAAACAAAGAAGGAAAGCCTTCAGACACACCATCGTCACGTTGGTTCACGTTGAGTGTCGTATTGTGTTCTCTCAGTGGGAGCAGGAACCTACAGTGAATGCACCCTGTGTTTGTTTACATGCATGTGCTGGAACAACAGTTGTCTGGGACAAATTATACTGTTGCTTTGGTGAGCACTTGAGATTTCACTGTATGAATGCATTTACTGCATGTGGTTGTGTGAGACTGTTGAACCAGGTTGCACTGTTTACACCAAAAAATAGTGAGTTAGCACCGAAGGCTTAAACGGTCTTGTTTGTCAATTGTTAATGTATTTAATACTAATTACTAAAAAGAAAATTAACCATCCCCCTACTGTTGCCAACTATTACCATTCCCTTAACATTTACCTTGGTCCAGAACCAGCTCTTACACTTAATTAATTACTAAAAAAATCTATTTCATTGACTTAATTAATGAAGTGACTAAAGTCAAATAATTGTAAGTAGATTATATGCTGTTATATACTGTGATTTACCTGCAGAAACTACACAGAGCTGAATTCTGTCAGTGCCAACAGCAGTTTTTTTATGTTTTTTAGTTACTTTAGTCCCATATTAAAACAAGATGTCTGCTCTGGCACCATATGAAATATAAGAAGAGAATAATTACACCCCTCCTTTGCTCTTTCCCCTTTTAATAATCCTCGGGGAAACACTGTAGACAAATAAGTCTGGCAGTTCCCCCAAGAACTTTGTCATCCCTGTATTGATTCATATCTGCCTGGTTGGCACACTGAAATCTGGGAACTCGATACAGCTCCAGGAATGAATACAGAGGAATGACAGTTGTCATTTAACACACGCCTCTCCCTCTCTATCTCTCCCTTGTTTTCACACATACAGACAGATTTGTAACCTGATAAAGTAGGTGACACATTAACCTCAATGTCATAACTAGAGATTTGAGAAGGAGAAGCGAGTTCGTTGCGAGCCCGGGGTCACGACATCGCTCAACAACTGCGTCTACTGCAGACGAGGAAATGAAAAGCGGGAGGCGGGAGGCATCATGTTGTTCTCTGGGTGAGGATCTTTAGATAAGTGGGATGTGTGTAAATTATGAAATTGCAGCTGCTGTGTCCAATGTGGAGCTGTAAACGCAAAAAATGTCAAGATCTTGTGATCTCTCAAGGTAAATCATACCCATTACTTAATATAAATAACCCTGTTATTATAGATATGAAATTCTGTTGATTATATATTAGGTATTTATAAATAGATAGAGAGATAACATTAGCCACTGTTCTAAGAGAATTCCCATACTTTCTCTAGGGAAATCACCAAAGTCAAATCACACACAGACAGTCATGGACCATTTTAAAATCCTGGGGGGGGGGGGCAAGGATGGTAAGGGCAGGAGATAAAAAATGGTCAAGGCTCCTTGAAGGGGGTCTATGAGCCATGTCCTGTCACAAAAACCCCGCCATTAGCTAAATTGCAGAATATCAGATGAGCTAACGGAGCACGCTAAGTGTCTTTTAGTGCACAGGGCGGGGCTCTCACACCTGTCCAATAACACTTAGCTTTTTGGATGAAATCCCTTGGTTAGGTCAGTGTGAATTTTAAATGAGTCGTTAAACAGACTAAGCACTATCCACGTCAATGAGGACAGATGACTGGTTAAAAATTTAAGAGCCACAAATTGGATTTCTTGCTGAGATTTTGACTAACCCTCTGACCGAGGCTTAAAATAGGAATAAAATCATTACTGTTCTTCACAAATGCAGAGAAACTGTATGTATTATGGAGATTGGACAGAAGAATATGCTGTTATTATAATATTCTATTTGAACTAGCAACATAAACACATCTTTTCCTCCTACCCCTCCTTAAGTAACCCAAACACAGGGCCACTACTTCACCCAGATAATAAAACTCCCATAAAAACAATTAGTCCTTCCTTTGCACGACTTCCCAACCATGCATCTCCTGACCCTTTTCTCTCCTTTTGGTTTTAAGCAAGTCATTTGGAAAACAAGGTGAGATGGAGGCTCGCTGCAGTCCCGTGTGATTAGAGGTATAACAGCCCAGAGTGTTTTCCCCTGCATTCATATTCTGCTTTGTCAGCTGAACCTGCGAGCTCCAATAAATTTAACACCCCCAGGTTCACAAGCAGTTCAGTCTGTGGGAAAATTATTAACATGGAGAGCCTAATGTTGACCATGTTACGACGGCTCATAAATCTCTGAGAAAACAATAGCTTGTAGGTGTCAGCGCAGCCAGACTTAAATGGATTCAAAGAGCCGCAAGGCTGAGGGATGTCTTGTGACTACAATGGAGAATATTAGTAACTCTGAATCATACATGTGCCGTGCGTTAGGTCAGTGTGCGGAGCTCGCCAGGGTTAAGCCTGTAGTAGTCAAACTGAAAAAGTTGCAAGTTGAAAATGAAACCAAGGTCTACATCTTTAAATCCAAGAAGGCTCGCTCCTTCTCATTAGCAGCCAATGATGGATCAATAGAAAATGCAAGGCTGTTTCCACAGACGGGGAGGGGGATGGAGGGAGGGAGAGAAATGAAGGAGAGAGAGGGACTGCATTAAACATTGATGGGGCTCTACGTTACAAATCGATAAGGCAGCCCTCTTCACACAATTACACGTCAGCAAGAAGTTGCATGATCCATTGCGTACACTGGCCTGATCACATACTAATCACACGAGGGCCACAGAATATGGACAAAGAGAGTTCAGAGAAGAAGACTGAAAAAAAAACAGCAGGAGAAAAGAATATTGTAATGATGCCACGTCGTTCTGTGTGACCACGTCTGTGCAATTTACTCTCTTTGTGGCCACGTCTGTATGACTGTGTGGCTGCTGGTCGATAGAACATGTGCTGGAGCACCTCTCCAAATCTCCATGGCTTCTCAAGTCAATACACGTGGCAATTCTCCACAGATTTTCCTCCCCCATCCCTTAACACATCTTCTACATTCACCTATTCGTCAATTGCCCTTGTTCGTCCTCTACTGTTTAAAAATGCTCACGCACTTTTGCAATTCAATGGGCCAATCATGACCAGATGCAGAATGCTGGTCTGAGAGAGAGAGAGAGAGAGAGAGAGAGTGAGCCTTGTGTTTGTGACACACCAAAACTTGATCTGAGGGTTTTAAGGAGGGTTTATCTTCAAAATGGAATTTGCAATAGATGTCCAACAGG
>NC_024326.1:3167289-3194999 GCF_000523025.1 Cynoglossus semilaevis
CTTAACAATGATGAAGTCCCCGGTAGCCTGCTGAGTCTGGCATCTTAATTTGAGCTGAAAACAAAGTAACAGAAATCCATGTTTTGAAAGCTTCCACTTCTCACAGACTAATCATCTATCCAGTGAGAGATTTGTCTATAAATGTATGATTCATGGCAGATTAATTTCTCTAGAAAAATGTGTGGTTCCCTCTCACACAGGTGAATGCACTTCACTCTGAGGATCGACTCGCTAAAAGGCTAGTTATTGGAGTAGATGGAAAGATTGAATCACAAACAAGTGCACTGAGTTCAATCAAAAACAGAGACTGGGTTTGTTTGAAAAGGACAGAGAAATATAAAACTCACCAAGAAGAATCCCACTGCAGTGTCACTACAGTGGAAGTCTGAATCAGGTTTTGTTGGACACAAGCCAATCCATAATGACTATCCAACCTAAGATTGAAGACTAGTTGGAATCAAACCAGAACCCTTCTGCATGGCAGAGACGAACCCTACCGCTGCACCACTGTCGTCCTTTTTTATTTAGATAAACAAAACAGAACTGAAAGATCAGTCATTTCAAAGACACTGTAGTATATTTAATGTGCCACACACCACAGCTGTGCCACTCACACTGTCATGTTTGTATTATTAATACAGGCTAAAGAACAGGAGCACATCAAAAGAATGATGTACTGTAACTGCTTTGTTTTCCTTGAAACAGGAATGACAATGGCATGTTTGTAAATTCGAACACAGAATTATCCACCGTCCTCACATTGGAGTGCAGCGCTGGTGTGTACAGTACAAGTCCCACATGACAAACACTGGCTCCGACTCACTGAAAAATAAAATAAAATAAAATCATCAGCATATAAAAAAGACCAGGTTGTTGTCGGAAACAAACGCAGAAGCTGGGATAGATAAAAAGAGAAGTATGGAAGAGGAAGGCGACGTGAAATGAGCAGCAGATGTTAAAAAGAAAAGCTGAACCAGAGAGGGAAATTAATATACATGCAGTATCTGCAGAACCTGATGAAATTATCATCACAGCAAGGTGACTTTGTACACATCTGGGCTACCATGCTGCATAAAACATAAGATCCAACCTTGGGGCACTTGGTAAAAAGCCACACTTTCTGTCTTTGTCCAAGTGCTTCTGGTTTGGTAAATTTAGAGTTGTTGTTTTAAAAGTGAAACCAGGGAGCACGTGAAACCGCCCTGAGGCAGAACGTCAGGACAAGTCGCCTCACTCAGGGCTTACAACAGTTACACATCTGATCAAATTGGTTGCCCTCTCCATCAGGCAACATCATAACACCAATGCATTGCGTTTACACACCTCCACACACCTATCACACCCCTCTTCCTTCGTTCATTCCACCGGTCAGGGGGGAGAGGTTGGCCACATAATTTGCATTCATTAGCATTACATTAGCAGACAGGGGGATCTTTAGAAAGCAGGCTGCTGGAGAGTGCCATCTTTAATTCATCATAACCTCAGCACCTTCACTCTCTCCTTACCTTCACCATCCACCACCTCCCCTCTTCCTCTCCCATTGATCATCTATGCAGATGCTCATTCCTCTTCTCCCCCATCTCCCAGTCCATCTTTTTACTTTGTGCATCTTCTCGTCTTTCACCATCTCCTCTTCATGATGTCTTGTTTTTATTTTCTCACTCCCATTTCTTCATATTTATTTCTCTGTGCAACAAGGCAACAGCTAGAGGGGAGACTGTCCTTCTCCAGAGTCAAACTAACCACTGTCATAACAGAAGAACCAAAAAATGAACTAACCCTGGTCAATCAGTAAAATAAAACCACGTATGATCATCCGTCCACTCTGAAATAAGCCCTCAACCTCCATCATCCAGATAGCAATCCACCATCGATTGCAGACTGAGAGGACGTGCCCGGACAAAAAAGTTCTCCTTTTTTCTGAACCCAAATAAGCTGCAAAGTTGCTGAAAAATGCAATAAAACATTTTTTATGTCTTTTTATTTTCCAATTTCTAATTACAGTGCAATCTTCTCAGGGAAACTTTATATGAAACCACTCTGTTACTTGGGGTCCTCTTATCACAACAATAATATATTGATATAAAATACTGATTATTGATACTGATTCATATGTACCAATACACTTTGTCCAAACCTAAACCTGCAGCTGCTGTTTTCCATCTATCTAACCTGTGTGCTTATTGACAAGGTTACATCAACTGACTGTCATAGTTACAGCTCAGTAATGGATTTAGAAACCGCCCAGGCAGCAGGAGAGGCCAAGCAATAATCCAGATGAAAGTGCCGTTATCCTTCCATGACATGGCAACAGTCATTACTGCTGATATCACCTCAGCTTGTGTCTCTGTTTTTAAGAAACCTGGCAATTGGCCTGGGTAGAATGAGGTAATTACGACTCTTATCAGGCTCAGCTCACCTCAGAAAACAGCATTTAAAGTGAGGCAGGCAGAGGAAGACTACTCCCCAGTGGTTTATTGGCTGTAGAACAAGCTTCTGGCAGACTGCCCCCAATCACTCAGCCACACCCACCCACTGTCACCAAGTGTGGCTACAACTACTGCTTTACAATAAAAACAGAAAAAAAACCCAGAAACTCTATCATTTTAATGACACAACAAATAGTTTACACAAATCAGTGATGCAAAGCCAAGCTAAGGAGGAGCAGCCATGACAAATGAAAGCAGGGGGAATATCGCATTACCGCACAACAACTGAGCCAAGAAATACTCCCCTGTGTGCACAATTAGGAACAGCCAAAGGAAGAAAACTGTGTAGAAAACTCTGTTTATCTTGTAAAAGTATATGTGGAGGTAAGAGCAATTAAAACTACTCGGTATCTTTACTGTGAAATGTTATACACCACAGCAGTGGGAAGTCTGAATTGAGCAGACAGTAGACAGAGAGGTAGATGTTGGGTCTAATTCGGTTCTTTCATCAGTTCCAGGCTGCCTACAGACGGAGGAGGCGAGCAGACAGACAAGGAACGTGTCCAGGTCGCAATGGGATTGTGTGAGCTTGACATTTAGGAGCATAAACTACAGCTAATGGGCTGTAATTAGCAAGTGTGTGTGTCGGAATTTGCATAGACCAAAGGAAAATCACCTAATTAAGTCAAAAGAAAATGTCTATATTTGAAAGAATCACTGCCATTAACTTTTTTTCCCTTAGATTCTCTAGATTCTCCTGGCTGCATTCTGCAGTGAGTCGGGGTCAGAAGGGTGAAGAAACGAACAGAACTCACTGTCTTTTGTTTGTCACACACTTGAACTTAGATAACCAATGTGTAATATACAGAGTGAAAAAAAACAGAGAGACGAGAGGAGAGAGGAAAGGAGGAAGAAGGGACGAGAGGAAGGAGGGAGGCAGCAGAGACTGGATCAGATATAGAAGTAGAAATCACAGTCTGTGTTATCTTATCAACACATGAAGCTAAGGTTAGACCTTAGAGGGAAACAGGACCTGTATCATTTCTTAGGAAAGGAAAGAGATCCCTGTAGCAACCACCAACTGATACAATTTGAAATACAGAAATCACAAATGATTGTCTGGTCTGCTCTCAAAATCCCAAAGTAATGATGTTTTAATTCTTGGCAAAACAGAATGAAGGCCAAATTTAAAAGTCATAACAAAACATGTTTAAGGTAAAGAGTCAAACTGCATCCAGCTACTGTATATCCACCGTCTCTTTACAGGCTGTTGTTAACCACGTTTGGACACATTCAAAAACGGACTTTTGAGAGGAAAACAGACAGGAGACAGAGACAGAGACAGAGAGAGAAAGTCACCGAGGGAGACAGCCTTGAGGGTTGGAGGCGCTGTTATCCCGCTGTATCATAGTAAAAGAATGACCTTCAATCACCTTGAACCCACTGGAGTCGAATTTCAATAAAAGTCAAATTATCGCCAGTGCCCACGGGGCTGGAGAAACGCACTCTGTCCGAATTGACAGTGCGTGTAAGACGATTTAACGGTCACACGGAGGTGTGAGGGAGTCAATCATACCACGAGCAGCTTTTTAATACAGGCAGCGGCAGTAACTGTACCCAGTGGGAGTGGACACCTCTGGGATGGACGGCTGATTGTTTTCCATGAGTGGGACTGTATGTGTGTGTGTGATTTTCTGCTGCTTGTGTGTGTGTGTGTGTGTGTTCAAGTACAATTTGCTAACATGCAGGTTGGAAAGTGTAATTCAATTTAGCAGTGTTCTCCCCAGACCAACGCGAGTGAGATCCAGGTAATTGATGCCTTAGTTTTGGTATTCCCCAATCGTTTGCTCTTTACCACAGGGACAGAGCAGACTTTGCCGGTGTGAATGAGAAGAAACATGTGGTGTGATCTCACTCCCTAACCCAGAGTGAGTCAGGAGTTCTTTGGGGATCTTGTTAGTGCAGCTCCAGCAGATATACACACACACACAGAGCTTTACCGTCACACATCATGTGCAGCGACGGCGTACATACGTCCCAGGAGTATGGCTAAAGTTAAACCAGCAGCAACGGCATTTTCAAACATATACAGGTTTAGATCAACTTTTTTTCTATTTCTAAATAAAACATTCGCGCCACATAATCTACAAATGTTAATAAATGTGAGGTCTATAAGAGTAAGGAAAGAAATTAAACATTTTAGTTAAAGGTTTGAGTATATTCAGCAGAAGCACAGAAAAGAAAATGATGCAAAGCTCAAAAAGTCTTAGATCTTGACATTGGAGCAAAAGGCTGAAAGAGACAAGAATAATCCTTAAATAAACTCAACAAGGAGGTGGGAAAGAAAAGGAGATAATTTCTATCTTTTGGGATTGAGAGTAAAAAAAGAATATACGGAGTATCCTTGTCAAGAGGACGTTTAGAGTGTAGAGGAAAATAATAGGGGTTTTTTGGTGCTTATTGAAATTACCCATTCAAAGTGTAGCTATACAAGGACGAAAAAGACTGGATCTTAAAGTCCACATAAATCCGCTCTTTGTTTCTCTACTCTAAATGGTCATTTGCTAAGTTTCTGGCTCTCTCCTCCTTGCGTTGTTTTGTTCCAATCCACTCCGAATGCAAAACCTCAGTCAAAACACAGCACTCTTCTGGGACAATAAACGTCAGTTCACAGACATAACATTGTCTATTTTGCCATAGGGACGCTGAGGGAGATTCTGATCTTCTGCCACACACCCACACAAATGCACAGTTAATGTCGTGGATGGCGTCATCTGATTAGGCTGCATGGGTGTTTGAGTGTCGGTTCAAAATGTGGCCGTAAATGTCACAGCTGTCCACTGACATCACATCAGCGGGAAGTTCAAATTTGAGCCACATCTCTGTCCTCAAGTCTTAGGCATGTCCACAGAACAGTGTATTGTTTAGGACCGTGGAGGGAGGACAAGAAAACAGTTCAATTAACATTTTTCTTGTAACCGTGTAACACATAAAGTGCCATAATCATCGGATTTCTGATTTTGAAATTTCCGATGGTACCTTAACACAACTGGCGAGACAGCTGCAACAAACATTGTCTGAGGCTTTGCAAAGGGAGTCACCTCCCAGTTTGGGGGCTGTTGGCATGGAAAAGTTTGGGAACCCCCACTTTAGAAGGCCTGGACTTCCAGATTTTATT
Organism: Cynoglossus semilaevis; assembly: GCF_000523025.1. Taxonomy (NCBI): domain Eukaryota; kingdom Metazoa; phylum Chordata; class Actinopteri; order Pleuronectiformes; family Cynoglossidae; genus Cynoglossus; species Cynoglossus semilaevis. The sequence goes on from NC_024326.1 coordinate 3,172,897, forward strand.
TTTTTATTTTTTATTGTGAGGTAGAGCTTTACTCTGCAGCCTTGCCAGAGGAGGGTGTTTGCCTCTGTGATTTGAGCCATACTCTTGGAGTCAAAGTGCAACACCACTTTGACGCGCTACAGCAGCGTAGCTTAAGAGCCGAGACGCCTCGTTAAGTATGTAGGACCACCCACCCACTTGGAGCTGCTCTTTAACTTTGCAGGTTGGAAGCGGTTGCAGCTGATGCTCGCTCACTGCTCAATTTGCACGCCCACCACCACACATGCTGTTACAGTATGTACGGTGTGATACAAAAGACACATGTAGCTTTCACAGGTTGTGTGTTGTTGAATTAATTGTGTGCCACTGGGTTACAATGCAGGTGTTGGTCCGCTGTGTGTGTGTGTGTGTGTGAGTGTGTGTGTGAGAGAGTGTCTGCCCCTTGGTCGTGTAAAAAGCTAAGTGCAAACACAAACACTTTGCGATGTGTGTGGAGGCAGCGGTCTTGAGGAGCTGCTGTGTTTCAAAGGGAAGAGCAGAACTCTGCATTAGAGAGAATAAAGGCACCTATGGGTGTGCTTGTGCTTGTGTGTAAGAGGGTAAAAGTGTAATGTTGGTTAGAGGACAAAAGTTGAAGACACTACTTCTGCAAACTTGCGTTGAGACATTTAGACAACACAGGAGCAGATTCAGTGTCCAGCCGGCGTATCCATCGTTCCCAGTGGATTACTATTGGGAACTGAAACATGAGAAAAATCAGAATGCACAAGCAGCAGCGTATTGATCCACAGAGGCAATGATGACTGCAGGTGTTCCAGTCATCTCCTCCATCGACCTGCACTGCGTTGGAAAAGGCAAACCAGGGACAAGGCAACTGAAAAGGAGCCCAGGGAGGTAGAGCAGAAAGACTTTGTGTAATTTCAGAGAGTATTAACACTTGGCCCTTTGGTAATTCAACAACTCTGGCGTACAAATGCTGCCTTAAGTGTAGCGTTGCAATTTCAAAAAACACAACCAAATAGATCTGTTAATTGGTTCTCTAGTATATATTTTACCAATCTCTACCTCTTATACATATATATATGTATATATGTATATACACATTCATATATATGTGTATATACTCTTCTTTTGACCATAGATGTGATTAAGGATTGCTGCTCATTTGCTTCATATTGACTCAGTGACTGTAAATTCATTCATGCGTCTCCTGCCACTTAATCCTTCTCAGATCTCAGCAGGCGCTGGAGCCAATCCCTGCAGTCAACAGGTGCAGCCATGGTGCAGCCTGGAGAATTCACAAGTCTACCACAGGAGAGACCACAAACAAACACACGGAACCTTCCACAATTACATATATTATATATAGATTTAGTCCATTTAGAGTGAATCATTCACCTAATCCTGTATGTTGAGTAGGTGGAGAAAGATCATCATCATTTACCACTGAGAATTAAACTGCTGAACTTCTCACTGTAAGGCAAGAGCCTCAACCACTCCTCCACCGTGTGTCCCTACAACAATATGTATAAATGTGACAAAAAGCATATATTACAATAGCTAGCAATACAAAGTAAGTAAAAAAACAAGTTTTTTTCAAATGTTTTCCAACATCAACAGAAAAGTTTAGAAAAATGTACCTCTACCCTAAGCAAGGGAAAATTTGGCTCTCACGTGTTTTTTTGCCTTATCTGTAGCTGTGCAGGTAATAATGTAAATGAATGTTGGAACGACTCCTGGAGTTTTAGCACACTTCTTCTCCTCCTCTTGTCCCTCCCCAGGGTTTTGTTAGTGTGCATGTCCCCTGACAGCCTGCCCCATATAATAGGGCTGACAGTGCCAAACAAACATGGGTAAAAAGTACAAGTAAACAAAGAAAATGGCAGCAACTAGGGCCAAAGGAGCAGAAAGATACTCAGAGTGAGTCGGGCAATTTGTCCACTGGCTACTGCTGCGGTGGAGACCAGTCCACTGGACAGGTCATTACACTTAAATTTAAAAAATGTTTTTAGTCTTTTTTTAAAAAAGAATTTTGCTGGACACTTCACAGAGGTCAGAGGTCATGGCCTCTGTGAAGGTATAGGGCGATAATTAAATGCACAGCACTGTGCTTGCTGTACGTTGTTTTTTTCTTTCTTTGTCCCCTGCCACTATTTCTGCTCCCACCCCCCAAACCCTAACCCTGCTCTCTCTCTCCCCAGGTGTGATGGTGGCTGCTACTAAATGATGAACAGAGCCACAGTGTCTGCTGTCTCTAATGGGGACATTATGCACGAGGATTGGAGGAGTGCACGCACAGGCTCGTAAATCACGCGCCGCTGTAGAGAGACTCACACGGCCTCACTGCTCCACTAACCCTGCAACGGATACACACATAAATAAAAAAAGAAACCTCTCTCTCTCTCGCTCTCTCTCTCTCCCTCCATCTTCCAAAAATCAACACACACACATTACACAGCGGACATTTGCATATACTACGCCGTGGACACAGGATTACGTATAAACACACTGCACCTGTGCTCACTCTCCACAGCCCATTTACCAGACCACGTACCATACGGGACACGGTTCACTCACACCAGGCCGATGACAGCCCTACAGCCAATGGGACGGCGTGTTTTGCCGGCACCCATGTCAGCGTGATTGAAGTTTGACGGAGCAGTTCAAGTCATATTAGTGCTCGCTGTCACAGCCCAGCACGCACAGGGGCCAGCCCGTGGCACAGGTGAGGTAAACACAGGCTCCATTTAGCATATTACCCATCAGTCAACACGGCAGGCAAGAGATAAAGAAATGCACACCCACTGTGAGTGGGAAAACAAGCACTCCAGTCTGCTCCATCTCAAAAGGAGGGCTCTGTCTGTGAAGGGTTTTTTTTGGCAGGTTTGCAGAAGCAAGCCGCTCACACGCGCAAACACACACACACGGATTCATGCCCACATGCAAAAGAATACCTTACAGAGAGCTTAGCTTCTATACACACACAGGTTGATGACAGAGGAGGTATTATCCAAAGTGAAATATCTCCAGGAGATGCCTCACATAGCTACATGAGTGTGATGAGCCGGTGCCAGCACGCCTCGGTGCTTTGTTTTTTTTGTCTCCCAAGTTTCCACTTTCCTGCACAAAGATCACACAGAAACACAACTTGGATTTTCTTCTGCGATTTTAGATACAGAGTTTCTAGCATCGACATATCTCTAATTCTTTGCCATTCATACAAAAATTGGAACCTGTTGGCCGGGAAACTGTTGCTTTTACATGGAGTTAGTCAGCAACGTGTGGTCATCAGGACTAGAAGTGCGGACCATTTGTTTACCCTCTTAGGTGGTGAAAAGGCTTCAGGCATGATGTGGCAACAGAACAGCTCACTGACCTGTTTGGACTGAAAACAGATGGGTCACAATGGGGAGAAGACGGGTCAGGATGCTCCCCTCTCAGCAGGAGCCAAGTTGACCTTCATGTAAATGCAGACATGACCATGTGTACACAAATAAACATGAGTGCAGCATCTCTCGTTACACGGCTACAGACCGCACAGATAGTCTGTTTGTTTATTACTTATTAATTATAGATTATTTCTGCTTTCAGTGTGCTGCTGCAGCAGCTGACAAACAAGACATGGCAATAAAAAAAAGAAAAAGATAAGCTGGTTAAAAAAACAATAGAAGGAGACAGGTTGACAGAGCGATTGAAACAACAGACAAAAGGAACAGAGCACGCATACCCTCACTGCTATGTTTACACGGTCTGCTGGTATTTGTCTTACATCTCTGAAAAGGCATGAAGCAACCTTTATCCAGAGTAATTCCTCCCTGAAGATAATGGATTGTGAACACAAAACCTCCTCCTCAAACCTCATCATCTGCCACTGCCTCACATCCCATCAACAACACTTTCACACAGAGGCACAGACAGACATGTGCCTGTGCACCCGTGCGCACACACACACATGCGCACACCTCTGTCAGCAGTCCCTACGGCAGTGGTTTTAATTCATCCCGACCTATTCTCAGTCACACATGGCTGAGGAAGCAGTGGCTGGTGGAGCCTTGCTGCCAGATTAACCTGTGCTCTCAACATGGATCTGTTTTTCAGGGCGACTGACAGTCAGACGGTGTCAAAGGCTGCCTGATAGTGACTTATTGTCAGAACACTGTCAATGCTTGAGTCGGCACAGCGGCTTTTGAAGAGAGAAACTGTTCGTGTGGGCAGGATGCCATCCAAAAGAAAACTCTATGCCCCCCTAAAAGCACTTAACCTGACCTCTTCCCCACAGACAGTTTAAATGTTTGAGTGAATGCATATTTTGGCTGGCGATAATTCCCAGTGCTGGTGAAAGAAAAACAGCGCTGACACTCGACTCAGTGCTCCCAGTTTCTCACTGGTGAACATTGTGTGATCCTGTTTACCCAGCCCCCACACCCACCAGCCCCGTGGTCTGTCTTACATTTGCTAGAGGAAAAAGGTCACATGTCATTGTATATGTAAGGAGTATGTTATGAAGACATACAGGCACTGCAGCTGAAACACAGGAAGCTCACAAGTACAAAAATCTCAAGAAAAAAAAGAAAAAAGAAACCTGACTTTGATCCCTCCTCTCTTTGTTCGTTGTTGTACTTTTGTTCTTCAGCATCGTACCATGTTAAACCCAGGCACTTCATAACAGTATTAACCACTTATGATTACAGAAAGTTAGCTAGCAGCTAGCAATAAATCAAAAAATAATTATAAATATGTATCTATTTTACTGAACCTTATTCTAGTGCTTTTGGCTTCTGATAAGGTGCTATTTTTATTTTTTTTTGCTACTTTACAGTCATAACAGTTTGCTGGCAATAAGTATAATATAATATAAGTAGTATAGTATAATATAAGAATTAAATGATACATTAAATGAAACTTTAAGATAACTTTGAGGGTCAATATATTTTGGATGTGGTCAATTTGACTATTGATCATTAAGTGGTCCTAAAAGGCAACTCCGAGTGGAAAATGCTACACCCAGCTCACAGCCTGTTGAGTTTACTGTCTAGCAAGCACCAAATTATTGTGTACATGAATTTGTAATTATACTTTTACTTGCATTTTCCCTCCATTACTATATCAGTCAGACATGAATTCAACCTAATTTGGTTATCCCTCATTTCTGCTTTAATCGCCAACTGTAAGGCCGTGTGTGGGTAGGACAGCAGAACTGTCAGAGTCTGAATTAGTTCTACTGGTCAAGTATGACTGCAGGTACAGGCAATTTGACTTGAGTTTCTTCATTCCTTTTAGTGCTTTAGGCTGCACTCATACATAAAAAACAGAGAAATAAATTACTCACCTAAATCAGCTTAAGAATAGGCTCAAATGTAATACTAAAGTTTTACTTAAGAAAAGTGCAGGGGTAGTTAAAATGTCAGGTTGATGGGTTATTGATTCAGTGATGACTTGTGGGAAACGGCAGCTCCTTAGTTTGGTGCTGCGCTGCAACTCTAATAAGATTTTTGGCCAATTTCAGCTAAGTTGCTGCAGCAAAAGCACCACAGACAACTAATTTCCTGCAGCAGGGAATGGTCAGAAGTCCTTGAACATTACACTTCCACCTGGTCCTGCTACGCTGAGCTAACGCATGGATAAATGACTTACAATACAGCCCAGGGACAGGGGGAACAAAGCGGGTGGTGGGTTGGGGCAGAGACCGCCGCCGGCAGCTTTGTACCTCATTGTGTGGTTTAAATAACACTGCGAGGCAAGATAGCTGCAAACAAAAGCAGAACAGGAAAAGGCCAGTGGAGAGTTCTGGCTTTCTTGTTCTCCCTGGCTCCCTCATTCTCCCCCATGCCGTCCAGGTAAGTCGTCCATGCTCTGCTGCTAACAAAGTAAAAAGTCATTCCTGTCAATAATGTTCCCGAGTGGATAATGCACTCTTTGGACCGAGGGCAGAGAGGGGCGAGGAGTCTGAGCTGAGACTGAACAGGCAGGATGTGGACCTGTCACACTGACTGGGAGAGAAGTCTGTGGGTGAAAAAGCGATTTGTGTTTTAGTGAAGCGCTGATGAATGAGTCTCAGACTTTAACAGCAATAATTCAAAGCCTGAGCGGAGACACGCGTCTGGCAGGGAAAAGGAGTCGCACGCAGAGAGTTCACAAGGAGGCCACAGTAGCCTCATGCTTTTTTGCTGGACTCCAAAGGAAAGTGACTACAGTTAGTTTGTGGAGGAGGAATATCTGAACACCGCAGACAGGTCATGGCGTGGCTTTGGAGATTGCGTGTGTGTGTGAATATGAGGTTATTGAAAGAGGGAATGAAACCCAGCCATGCAGCCAAAAAGCACATCAAATGTTTAGATTGATATGTCAAAACCAAGGGCAGGATTTAAATCCCTGGGCTGCTTGTAAACAGGACAGCCAGAGCCTGTAGCACATTAGAGAGAGGATACCGAAAAAAATCAAAGCACATCATGTTTATTACGCTTCATGAGTTAAAGCATCTTTTTATAGTGCCTTCAATAAAATGGAAAAGTATTACTCATAGACTTGTGCTTAAAGCCACAGTTTTCCATTTATGACGTGGAGCATTTGTCTGACGGACAATTTCATCATATTGGCTAGGAAACAAACCTAGGCCACTTGGTTACATAGCAGCTATGCTAACCACTATTCCATCCAATATACTACTAAACATTGTCTTACTAAGTCAAAACAATTTCTAGATTACTTGTATGGTATTCATACAGTATTTACTATAGTTAATAAATTGAGATAACACACTGTTTGCATCCTGGGTCCTGTATCAAATGCATCGAGTAAACCTCGAAAAACCATCATCCTAATTGGATGCTGTCATGACATGCTACATAAAACTGTCTCCCTGGTTTTATGTGCAGTGTAAGCTGATGTACCTTATATTGTTCTGATCTCTGTGAAAAGTCCGGTGACACTCATAAAAGGTCTCTCTGTGGGGTGTTTGTTGCCCCCGTGTTAATGCTCATTCGTTTGATGAAACTACATTAGTGAACCACACTTCTGGTTTTGCCACTTGCAAAGCGCAATTATTCTCATCTGCCTCTCTGCCTCACTGCCCCCCCGATATCAACTCAATTCAATGCACATTAACCAGTAGCTAGAGTTGGTGAATGTACACAGTACTGCCAGACAGGGACTTGATTCAAAAGAAGCTAAATGAATTCATTCAATCAGGAAAAGATACAAAAGTTAGTTCACCTGGTGTCTAGGAGACATAAGAGTCTAAAGACGATGCCATGGCAATGATTTTAAAAATAAAGAGCGTGTCTGAGAAGAACAGCAAAATAAAAGCCAAGGAAAAGGTTTAGTTAATAAACCAAGCATGTGGGCTGCAAAAGTAGATTTATACCAGACAACAAGTTTATCTCTGACTGATCTATACTTTATGAAAAAGACAAGAACATGATACATTGCACAGTAGATATGTCAGTAAATGCAGTTTAAATGTAAACAAGTGATAACCTCTAAAATATATATATATATTTGTGTGTTTGTGTGTGTGCGTGGCCTTTAGCAGCATTGGTGAGGCAGCCTACAAAGAGGAAGGATGCTACATCAGTCTAAAGTAATCAGATATTCCCAGACAAACCTCCAACACCTTTACTGTGCAGCACCTGTGCCGACAGCGCTGCACATCTGCCTTACATCTGTTCATTACAGCTGATTAGTGAGATGATGTGGCGTGATTTCAGCTGTCGAAACACTTCCTTGTAGTAAAGTGACTGCTGCGTGAGGAATCCACAGAACATATGTAACGTTATGAAGTAACCTTTGAAAATAAAAACAGAATGTGTGCGAAAAATTGTTCATTTACCATCTGTCCTGGAACTCCAAAGCAAAAATAAACAGCCACGCAATCCACCTTTCAGGACAGTCTGGTCATACAAGCTAGGACACATGCAAAGCCAACTTCAAATAAAAAAGAGGAAGAAAATCTCTCACAACATTGATCTAATTCTACCTCCATGAGGGTGCAGCTGCAGCTCATGCTAAAAGTGTTTCCTACATTTGAGTGTAAACAAAATGTCTTAATTACAAGGCAAAAATGCAAAGGCCGGGCATCACTGATGTCCTCTGAAGACCACTCCCTCTGGTTAATATTTAACTGCTGTTAAAAGGCACTCCAAGACGAGTGTCTGGTTTCCACAGAACGCCAGATGGCTGCCTTCGCACTCCATTGTTAACACGTCTTTCTTTTGTGAGACTTTCATGTTTTCTGTACCTCACTCTAACAACATACAAATTAGGCTTTGGACACAAAGCATCCATCCATCCATCAATTTTTAAACAATGGTCCTTCCCCATGAGTGGCCCACAGCTTTGCTACAGTGATGCAAATTTGTGCTCAATCTGCAGGGCCGATCCTTCCATCAAAACAATGCCACACAAGTAACTTTGAACAATTCCTCAAGCAAGGCAGGGAAAGATTTTTTTGTGTTAATTTTCCTCCATTTGGGCATAGAAAACACAAATTTAAAAAGGTGGTTCTTTCAAAATAACTGAGTGACAGTCCCATAATAGGTTGTCATCTTACTGGACCTCCGCATGACGTGCAAATAAGAGGACGGTACAGATAGTTTAATGTTATTTCAGCTTATTTGTCATCATTATTTTAAAATTTTTGAAGTTGTTAATATGGTAAATACATGAAGTACTTATTTAGTCACACCATAAACCAGTGGCTATGATCCAAGAAACAGCACTTACATTAAAATCATCATGGTGTAATGATGCAAACGATGTTTGCTTTAATTTCACAGTAAGAGAGTTTCTCTCCCAGGAGGGAAGAGTGAAAACTCTTAATGCAGGACACATTGCTCGATGTAAGCACTTCTGACAGAAGGACGATTTTACTTCTGAGTCACATTACTGTTGTTTGCTCGGTGAATAAGCTCGAGACATCACACTTAATGACTGGGTTGTGTGAACAAACACGAGCTAAGACTTGGACTTCAAGTTCTTCAGTCTCATCATTTCTATGGAAAGCACATCTCATCTCGTTTCAGATGCTTAACACTTCTGGAAAGACGTGATTAATGTTTTCATGGACTGAAGGAAAATAATTCCGCTTGGGAACAAGTCTGGGAAAAGCTAACAACTTGCAAGCAGTAAATCTAAACCACACTGGACGATATCCAATCAAAGCTCCATTCCGTCAACCAATGGAACACACACAAGCAAAGAACTAGAAATGGAGAGTTGCATAGGTTTGGTGGTGGAATACAATGGCTCAAGATGTGGTTTTGTGTTTCATAAAAATACATTAAAAATAATAAAATAAGCAAATATATATTATATTACATATTATATATATATTTGTATAATTTCAAATGTATTTATATATATATATATATATATATATATATATATATATATATATACACAGTATATATATATTTATGTCTCATTACACATCCAGCGGAGTTGCAATACAACCCACATGCTTGACCTTGGACCTATTCTTGATTTACTCTTTATGCTAATACACAATTAGATGATTTAAATTTTTGAAGTAGATCATTTTTAATGGCCATAAAACAATTGTGGTTGAAAAAATAGTATTCCTCCAAAATATGTCATAATATGATTTTATTTTTATTTATTTTTTTGAGTTGAAGTATCTTGAATACATCAATGGAGAATTAAAGATGAATTAGGTACGCGTCTATTTGCTGAATTTGGTTCAAGTCTTCATCGTAATTCTGAACAGATGTCTCCCTGGTACTCCTGCATCCAAAGTTTTGGAAGTTAAAAAGGTAAGAAGACTGCGCCTAATCTGTGGATCAATAAGAGGATTTAGCTTCATACAAAAGGCTGCTCATCTGCATTCACCACAGCAGCTGGCTAAAAATCCTGCAGCAGTTCCGGGAAAGCGTCTTCTCTCCCTGTGTTCTCTTCCAGCCCTGCCTTTTTCTACATGTTCACCTTTCCTCTGTTAATCCCCGTCTTTCATGCCAACAGGAATGGGCGGATTAGGGCTGGGAATGTATTTACACAGCACAGACACCTCGTGCACTCTGGGTATGTTACCCACACTCTCAACAGCATTGTCTGTGTGCACGCGTGTGTCTGTGTGGAAGTCCTGTTATATGGACACCAACGTGTGTAGGTATGAGTTGCACGTGGGTGGTACACTGTCATACAACACGGTATAATTTACTGTAGATCTCTCTCTAATTCTGTTTATAAAGACGGGTTTTCTTAAATGAGGGTGAACATGGACTCCGTGATAACACACCTAGTAGGAGTCATTTCACCCTTGCAGAAGGACAAACCCACCTGCTTACTGCTGACCCCTCCATCTTTGGCACAGCCTAAAAGGATTGGGTAGGAACAGCTGTACCAGACACTTATGTACCTTGCAGGCTGCAGGCTGACTTTTTCTGAGCCATTCGCTGGCAGCAAACTCACTGTTCCAATCTGTACATACATACATGGCTCTCGTCTCTATATTTTCTCTCACTGCAGATGGCTTGAGATAGCGATTCTTTTTTACATCGGCGGCAGAGCCAAGGACCGCTCAAGGAAAAGGGCGACCGTGTTTCTAAAGTCACTCTCTCACTCATGCTTGATCGCCCACAGATGCACATCGACACATTTATTCTGACGTTTCTATTTCTATCACCCATTAGCGGTGTTCTTAGGCATTTAAATAGCCACCTAACATTTCCAGACCTCTGTCTTTTCAAAAGCATATTAAAGGGATGGGTGCTTTTAAGGCAGTTTAAACTGCAGACCCAGACCCTGACACTGGAAAGATGCACCGGCGAGCATTCACACACACACGCACACACAAAGGCCATTCTGTCAATGGTGCCGTATAAGCACAACAGAGATATAATTAGGTTGTGACATCAGCCAAGCTTTTTTTGGTCAGCATTACATAAAACCAACAACAACAACAACAGCTGCTCAAAAACTGGAACAGCAGCAGGAGTAAGCTGTCCTGAAGTGAACGCAGGAGACTTTTCAGATTTCAATTTCAAAACAGGCAAATCTTCTAGACCAGTTTTATAAGTCTGCATCCCAGTGATCCAGTGTTGTTACTACAGATCTACAAAGAACAAAAAGAGCTGAAGCTAACACTACATTGAGCCCATGATGGTTCTGCGTTATGCGTCGAGCCAACTGCAAGACAGAGCAACATTAAATTAACATTTCTAATTGCGCCTCGAAGGTCGCCTGTCTCAATTTAGTGGCGGCTTCATCCTCGGCTGATTATGTAGCAGTGATGAGGTTAATGATGCAGGATAACTGTCTGTTTACTAAACAGTGAGTGTGATGATGTTGGAGGGTCGGTTCTGAAGATATGAATGAAGATATGAATAAAGAGAATATGTTGTTTAATGGCACCAGACAAAATTTTCACTTGACTCAGTCGAGGTCCGCTGGCCACCAGTTGATGATCACTGCACTACATACACATATATGTATCTCTCTTTTGTCTTTATGGGACATGATGTTGTTGATCTTCTCGTTTGGAAGAAATTCATGTAATGTTCCGTAACACTCCTATCCTGACCTGACTGACCTCTCCTACCCCATCCTTGTAGTCCACCATCTGAAATCTAGACAAATAATAATTATTAAAAACAAGCCAACAACATAGGAAAGCAGGACATCAAACCAAGCTGACAATTGCCGTGTTGGTCCACTGGAGGTCGTCAAAACTGGTAAAGCAAAGATAAGATAACGACGACAGAAGTGGAAACACAAAGTGTCAGCGAGGCACCCGCAGATCTAAAAGCCATTAACTCCGCTTCTGGCTGAGGTGGAATGGGGTCTGTGATGGCCTATTTCTGTAGGCTCCATATCTCAACAGGAGCCCTCTAGACTCCATGTTGTGTGATTTATTTGGCCTCAAAGTCCCCCCCCCCCCCCCCCCTTCCTTTCTCAGATCAAGTGTGTGCGTGCGCAGGTTTAGGTGTATGAGGCTGCTGCACCTATGAGGCCTTTTGGGTGTTCCATCACCCAGAGGTCTCAGGCCCACTTGTCATGAAGAAGGGAAACAGGTGCTCTGCCAGTTCCCTGGATACTTGTGATGTCATTATGGAGCAGGAAGAGGAAACAGTTCTGCTCCACTTTCCTCCTGACATTTAGGACTATTCTGTTTCCTTTATATAACAATATTATGACACAAAACTTTACTTTAATAAATATCCGGGTCCAAATCTATGTCAAGTTGTTGAGTCAGTTTCACAAAAGTCCATTTACTGACATCTGCTGGCCAGCTGGTGGGGCTCAACATCACCTCTCAGCTAATGATTGGCTGCAGTTTGCAGCAGTCATTTCTTTATGTGCTGGCAGGAGCTCCTGTGCCAAAACCATTGCGCTGGCAAATGGTCACTGATAATTGTAATGTGCACAAAATCTGTTTCTATGTGTAAACCACATATGTGCTAAAGCCCAATTCAGATTAGTGAGCAAGTAAAATCCTTAAGTAGAATCAAATTAAGTCAAGGAGAGTATCCACAAATGTGAAACAAAACATTCTTTTCATTGTTTGTTAAGCAGCAAAAACTAAAAAAAAAAAAAAAGTTTTGACTAAGGACGGGTTGTGAAATGTTTCTGTGATAATCTCTTCGAGATGACCTCTCTGATTGCATGCTAACACAATCCCAAGACAGCACCAGGAAGAACAGGAAACATCGGGGTGAAGACCTGTCTCTGCCTCAACTCTGAGACAGGAAATGAGCCACTGCGTCCACCAACCGCTCTAGATAAAAGAGAGATTTATGAGAACGAGGCCAACCCTACTGAGGCTGCCCTAATGAATGTGCTTGTCTATACAGTAGCACGTGTGTATAAGGGAAATTTACAAACAGTTTTATGTTTTCACCCTAACATGTTAAACATGTGGGCTTAGCAGACCAGGAGTCCTATGGACCAGACAGCCAGAACTGGCCAGATGGCCATCTGGACATCTATCCTATCCAACAAGCTCACCACTAATTAGGGTGTTTACATTGGGCCGCACGTGTCTCTATGCATGTGTGTAAGCCTTTCAAATGAATGCAGAGTTGAATTAGCATGTTTTGTTGGACTTGAAAAGAAAGCACAGAGATTATTGGCTTTGAATCTCCCTGACCTGCATATCAATTTAAAATTATATTCCTACAGCAGATATTCACATGTATTTTCTCAGTTATGCCATAAATGTAAATAAACAAAACTCTTTCAGAATCAATTAAAATAAAGAATATTTTTTTGATTTGCCTTCGTAGTTTAATCAACTTTAACGACAAGGTCGACTGAGAGCTAGAAAAGCTGCTCTCCGTCACTCTCTCCAACTTGAAATTACATAAATGCACCTTCAGGCATCAAACTATTTTTAAGGAGTCGGTAACAACACCCCAAGGTTGAGGATTAGACTGTCACTTGGTGTAAGCTTTAGACAGAGATAACAAAAAACAACAAAACCCCTTTTTTTATTCTTATTAATAAAAATCTATCCTTCTCTGCGTTACCAAATAAAATGCCTTATTCACACCCCAAAAGAGGAGAGAATACAGACTGATGAATGCCCTGAAGTAGCCCCAACATCTACACTGATATATTTATAACAGCTTTTCATTGAGCGTGGCATCGCCCCATCTCCCCTCTTGAAAACTGCTACCCCCACCATGTGTGATTCCTTCTCTTCTCCTATCACTTGGACGTCCTGCCACCACTTATTTTCATCCCCTCCATTTCTTTCCAAAATGCTTAGAATGCCTCTTGGTTCCTCAATTATTTAAACCCCCTTCCTCTCACCACACACAGCCTTTCACCATTTCAATCATTTTCCCTCCCTCAAATCGATCTTTTCAGTGTGGAGCTACTGTATTAGGAATGGGGAAACGCAGGGGAAGCTCAAGGCTTCCCATGTGATTATTATGGAGTTTAAAGCAGCCTATACAAACCTGCTGCTTGTAATAACAATAATGGCTCAACTAACAGATGAGTCAGTCCATTGTGGTTGGCAGGTTTTCTCAGATGTATAGCTTCTAAGTCAGCCAGGATTATGTTATCCAATAGTAAACCACTCTTGTTATACTGTAAAAAGTCAAATTTGACCAGATATACAGTAGGACAATAATAGGGCTCCTGTATGTGTGTACAATATATATGTCATTGAAAGTTATTGTTTGATACTGTGATTCCTCTCACAACACATCGTCTGTGACGGCCAGTTGGCTGGGCTCCTCAATGGCAGGTTGGTGTAAATCAGAGTGGATTTGGCCGTCTGCCACAGAAGTGTCAGTTCACCTGCCCAACTGAGGATCCAACAAATGGCAGTCCATGTCGCTCACATCAAAACCGATTAAAGATCCTTTAAATGATCGTTGCACTCTCCTGCCTTTTTCGGACCGCCCCCTTCGGACTAGTGCTGGTGCCATGTGACCCGTGATCCCGACCTCCCTATGTTGCCAGCCGCAGTAAATACTCTGCTCCCTTTGGTGCCTCCAATCGTCCTTTCAGGATATTTTTGAAAAGATCAAAAGCTCTGATGCCTGCCGTCAATGTGACTAAGGTCAAAAGACACAGCATAAAGGCTGGAGCTGAGCAAAATGACATGTTTTTGTTGTGCAGGAACACAGAACAAGATCAGTTCACATGCAGCTTTAAAAATGCAGTGGTGCAAAAACCTGAGGAACAGACAGGGATTGAATATTATTTTTCTTATCTTCCTGTTGTTCCCATGAGGGAAGCAGAGCAAAGACCAGAATTCTCTGCATGTGTGCTTGCCATCATGTCTGTGTTCCGTGCATGCAATTTTGTCAGTGCCCGTGACAAAGAAGAGGTGTAAAGAAAATAATGCACTGACAGAGTTGTGTGCATGCATGTCGCTGCTCCCTTCCTGCCTCTTCAGTAGGACAAGCAGATTGATGCCACAGCAGTGGAGCAGTGTTTCACTAGCATGTTAGGTCACTGGCTGGTCTTTGTGTCTCAGGAGACACAGAGAGAGAGAGGGAGAGAGAGAGAGAGAGAGAAACAGGGCTCTCTCTTTGTCTATGTTCTGGTCGACCATGATCTCCTTCTCTTCCGTTTTCTACCTCTCTTCCTCTGACCACAGGCTTCTCTTTGTCCTTAAGCTCCACAACAACAGAACACGTGACCTGTTATTTTCAGCCTTGTGCCCATTTTCTGTGAATTTCCTGCAGCCTCTGACTTTTCACCAAATCGTTGTTGAAATGCATCCAAAACCAGGGGATTTCTATTTTGAATTCAAAGCATTTATCGCACTGCAGTATTCATAGTGTTTTAAAGATGCATGAAAAAGACTATTTATGGAGCAAAATAGTGCAAAATAATACACTAATTCGTTCTACTTGACACTTCATTAACACAGTCAATAAAAGAGAACATTGACCCGACTGTGCTTGGATGGAAAAATATATTCATGAATAATACAAATCAAGCACTTAGGACAGCACAGTTTAAGAAAATCCACTATGAACTTATTTTACGTTACGCAATATTTTCAAACTACTTGCTTGCAAACTTATATAGTTCAGTGTCCTCAGGAAAGTCAGGTGTGTCAGAAGTACTGTATACTGTAATATTCATTGTGATGCATCAAAATAAAGCAAAATAAACCAACGCACTAATTTGTTCTAAAATTCGATTCCATTTTTATGTTTTTTTTATCATCATCTTTCCTTTGTAGCATTATGTTTTATAACCCATGCTCCTTTGCTTCTGATTGGCTGTAGCTCTAGTTATTTGCACACTGATCTCTCGATCGATACGGCTGGGACGATGCTGTATTTAGGATCCCCAGGAAATAGGAGACAAACATTTTTCCTAGTGTTGACTAAATATAGAAAGTATCATTTATTTATGTCAACACATTAGGGGCAATCCAGGCATGAGCAGGCTTCTCCGCCCTTATATCAAGAGATGCTCAGTTTAGGTTCAGGGACAATTTATAAACATGCTCAACGGATGCACTGAAAGAATACGAGCAGTAAATCTTAGTGGAACAAATAAAACTGTAACAAAGCTAGTTTTCATGCTTCCCAGTCAACACTGGGGGCCTTGTTAAATTACAGGCATCGGTGACACTCCCAGTGAAAGAAAGAATTTGATTTAGACGGCTTTTATTTTTCAAGAGAGGATTTTTTTTTTACTTTGTTGTCAAAGGATCTTGTTTTATCAAATGAATCCAATCTCGTGGTATCAACGCAGAACAGCACTGGGGACAGAGCAGAACCACTGGAGCTGGTAGCGAATGAGAGAGAGAGAGAGAGAGAGAGAGAGAGAGAGCACCTGATGTTGCCAGTGTAACCAGATAGTTTTATATGTTTTACTCTCTGATGCTGCACAGCCTCAGTTTTGTAATTTACTTACAAGGGCAAGGGAGCACACTTGAGGGTGTGCATATAGCCTGTGCAGCAGCATGAGGAATATTAGACTGAGAGGATGAAGATGTGCTCAGAATAAATGGGGAGAGGAGAGAGGAAAAATGAGAAAGGCATACAGGAGAACTCATTAACTTCTCTTTAATAAAGCCCAAGTCACGCGAGACCCCTCCATTCTTTCATATATATTCAGTTCCACACAGGCACACATTTGGCACATAATACACTCTAGTGCCACACTTATCAGCTCTATATTACCACACAGAGAGTTCAACACAATCATTTGACTTACAAAACAGTAACCTACTGAACCTCATCAGTGATGGCTTTGCCCCCGACGAACCCTTTAAGTTACTGCAAGTCACACAGCCCTGACAGTAACATTCTTTTCATTACTCTGTGCATAAATTACCGGACTGCTGACAGTGAAAACACTGAATGCAAATATGTTGTAGGTTCTACGTGATTTGATAACCTCGGAGGAACTCAATAACTCAAAGGAACAGCAGCCAAAATTCCCCAAAAAGCATGGCAAAGGCAAATATTTGGGTCCCTAGGCTTACTGTAAGATGTCACAGATAACAAACACACAAAAAACAAGAATATTTCCATTTCCATTTTGAACACTGAGTCCGGTCCTGGGTACACATCCAGATTCCCCCACAGAATCTGTGAATTAAGCCGCTGTGACTTAGAAGCACAGGAGCAAGAAGACGAGGGTCTGATAGTAGGAAAGCAAGGAAAGTAGCAGTACTGTATCTGAACATCCATGCCTTCCCCAGAGGCCAGACAGCATGGCTAATTTAAGAACTGTGCATCCTGTCATGAGCACGCACACACACACACACACTATATTCAGGTGTTACACAAAAACACGTGAACATGCACAAAGCTAGTTGCAGAAGTACAAGCTTTGCACTACTGTGATCTTTTGAATGGTAGAAATGTTTCCATCAATCTTGATTAATTCAAGATAATTCCCAGCCTTTTTCCCACTCTTCTGCACCTTACTCTATTCAAATCAAAAACTGGGATCAAATAATTCCATCCAACATGATGCACTAGCTGAGACCAAAGTCTGTATGTCTGCAACCATGTGATTACCCAGTAACTGTGTACAGGGGGATGTTATTTCCCCAAGATGCTGCATGACATTCCACCAGCAGATTTCCATCTCGTCATCACTGCATGCATGATCACTCACACACTAATATGATACAACTTATGGTTTATCCAATGAAATACATTAGCATTTTAGAATACATTAGCAAACCCAAAGGGAACTGAAGGAAACATCGATTACATGGAACTACATGCACTCAGACGCTGCTGCTGCTGTGCCTCTGATCACACACAATATGCCAGCCCTACACCCTGCTCTGCCCCCCCTCCTCCTCCTTTTTACACAGACACAAACAGAAGCCCACACAAACACACATACTCCCTAACGCAGTAGGGCAGTCCTATCTCCTGCTGTGAAGCAGGTGCCCTGATATGATTTTCTCTTCGCTCATACATGCTGACAAACACACACACACACACACACTTGAATGAATTTACTTCCATGTCTTCAAAGTCTGAGCTGTGAACCAGAGGTGACAGGTCCCTGGTTCCTTGCCATCTTGAGCAAATGTAGTGCTAATTGCCATTCTCCCACTGTTAGAGAGCAGCAGGGCTTCAACGTTGGGCCCATATGGACCTGATGTTGACATCAATGATGAAATTGTTGCTTTACTACGAAAGGATCCCACGAAGAGAGGAAAACCAACTGGTGTTCAGCAAAAATAAAAAATCACTGGTGTCTTTTCTTTATACGCAGCCACGACAAATGCAGTTGCAGTTGGCAGATGGGAACAGAAGCACAATTAGAAGCCGGCGTTGTAAATGTGCCAGCTTATTAGACACACCGGAGCTTTGATTGTGACACATTTAATGATCTCGTCATGTGATTGACAGACAAGGAAAAGCTTCAATGACAGTGTCAACGGTCGATCAGCTAGTCGACACGACCCTCCCTGACTATGGCGCTAATGCACACATTTCTGCTAGTACCTCATCCCAGTCAACAGGAACTTTTTGAAAGTTGTTGAACTGAAGAGAGAGAACCTGTGATTGAGTGCAGCTGAAGTTTTTTTTGTGTGTTATGAGGATACCATTTTCCACCATATGTTATGAGTGTTATGAGGATACCATTTTCCACCATTCCACCTTACTTTTGCACATGCTGTCAACTGAAGCAGTTCGTGCAAAATCTCTATCGGCAAGTAACAAATGGGCATCGGCCAAAGAAATTGCAATCAGTGCATGTCTATGGTATAGAAAAAGAACAAATAGAGTCAGCATGCCCACTGCAGCTGATACAGATACAGTGTTTCAAAGTACTCTCTGATATAGATCTCCTCTTTTACCTTCAAACTATTCCACCATTATGTTGGTCCCATCAGGGCAATTTCCTCCCCACAGTTTAACTGTCATCAGTGCTTTTGTACTGTATTGTCTGGCCATAAATGGGCCTCTTTCAGCTTTCTTTTTCTTCTGGAATTCATGAGAGAGAAAAAAGAACACATTCGTATCACATTTCACTTCTCCTGTACCTGGGCTAACTTCAACAACACACACAAGCAGACAAATACACACCACCACTTCCTTCATTTACCTGAAATGAGGGAGTCAATCACATTTCTGCTCCTAGCAATTACCTCCATCTACTCACAACAGACAGGATCCCATTACAAGTGCCTGGTTTTTATCGCTCAAACAGGTACAACCATGAATCGCAAAGGGGCGGAATTTAATGGAATCCAGATTTCTGAAGTTAAAAATATAAGATACAAGTTCCTGTGAATATCTGACTCTGTCACTCGTGGCGTTCTGTACAATAATCTGATTATTCTGCACTTTCTTTTCTACCAAGAACACACCACTCATACTAGACTTAGTAAAGGAGCCGGCATCCTGCAGCAGGCCGCTTTAATTGCACGTATCCATCCTGTGATTATTGGCAATTACCTGGCAATTAGCACTTTGCTGATGTCACCATAATGTGAAAGGCAAAGCAATCAGGGGTTGTAAGTGTTGGAACGACTGTTTGTACCGATAGGCTGATCTAGTGTCCAGTTGAGTGGAGAGGACACGTAAATTAATTCTGTTTCCAAACTAAAGGCTAGTTCTTAGATCCTGTGAGTGTGTGAAGTAAATCCTAGACATGTTAGGATGATCAAACCTAGCTTTGCCTTACAGAGACCAAGGGACATTCAATATCACTGAACAAACTTTATTTATTTATCAAGTGTACACACACTTCCCAGGAGATGATTTCTAATTCTTGAGAACTTGATCAAGCAGAGACCAGATCCTGAAAGGACCAGTGGTTGATCTTAGATGAGAAATAACTAAATTGAATCCATCTTGAACATAAGGTGGGAAGTGGAGCTTCCCACGAAAATGCTCAATGAATGTAATGTCCTGACAAAGAGGGCTGTGTAACATGGTGTGCGTCTGGTCCAGGGACTAATCTCCAGCGTGACTGTGGCAATCACAGGAGAGCCCAGCTGTCAACACTGTTTCATGTCTACATTGCTCAGGAGTTCGTGTCGGCTCCTAAATAGGATACACATGCTGGTCAAAAAAAAACCAAAAAAAAAAAAAAAACCTTGACTGTAACATACTTAACCCTTCATTCAGTAGCTTCGCTACTACCACTTACCACTTACCACTGTCACACTAACCCCGAGGTGTCTGTTCCCTATTAACGGAGAAATTATTCCACACTATTGTATCATTCAAGTCAACCAACGTCCTTCTGATGTACCTTCAGTTTATTTTAAGAGACGACATCCCCGCTGCTCTAAAAGCTTTGTTTGCCCTACTTATTTCTTTTTCATAAACAGAAGGAGATGAGAAATCATCCTTGTGTGCAGAGAACACCACCAATCCATCAGACTCTCAAAATAAACAAGAGGATGCACACGGCATCTGTCATTCCCTGTCTATACCGTGATCTGTGATATGATCGCAACGCTCACACGTCCAGGATAGTTTACAATCAGTCTCCAGAGC
This sequence comes from Cynoglossus semilaevis, assembly GCF_000523025.1. NCBI lineage: Eukaryota > Metazoa > Chordata > Actinopteri > Pleuronectiformes > Cynoglossidae > Cynoglossus > Cynoglossus semilaevis. The sequence continues at coordinate 3,193,293 of NC_024326.1, forward strand.
CGAGGCAGCAGACAGGCCTTGTCACACGCTACGTCACAGGCAGAAAAAGCAATGGAAGAACTTCTTTTTCTCCTTCTTGTCTCCTCCACTCTCAGAGGCAGTCTGACCATCCATCACGCTTTTTCCTCTTAAAAGCTGCCACATGATGTTTATCAAAGAAAGTGGATTTTCAAAGCACTACCTGAGCATCAAATTGATTGAAAACATGTGCACAAGTGCCAGTCGCTGTGCACATATCTGCCGCATTTTCAACTGTCAATAACAGCCGGGGAAAGGTGTTCACTTTCAGCCAATCATTGGCAGGTGTCTCAGAGCTCTTTCAGAGTCAGATGGATGTTTTATGTGTCTAAGCTAGAATGTACTTATACAAATAAACCAGGACTCTCCAGGTGACCTTGTCAGGAGACATTACCATCACCACAAAGGAGCATTTCACATCAGAGTTTCTCTCTTCCACCTTTGGTGAGGCAAGTCAAAATATCAAGTAGCCGTCACTAATGCAAAAATAAATGATGGATTTTATGACAACTTCTTTTTCTGACTAAATGTCAAGAATCAGCCTGACCATGGCTGGTAAATAGTGGGTAATAATGAATTTGAATAAAATGTATTTATGAATAACCACATTATTTAAGTTATTGCATACCATTTACTACACATACATACTGAAGGTACTGTATTAAGGATACAGCATCTGTTCCATATTACCTGTGTCTAGATGTAAGCATGGTATACTTTAAAGGTTAGGGAAGAAAACTGGTGCACAGCTCACACACAACAATGTTCAAAACACTCATGTGTAGCTTTGAAAAAGTAAACAATGCGAGATGGATTGTTTCATCACTACTTCCAACTTACAGGAAGAGAGTAGTCGTAAATCACGTAAGGCAAAAGCCTGTGGCGCTTTCAGAACAACAAATCCTACAACTCTCTGCTTGGTCACCTGCTCTTGTCTGGATGCACCGTCGTGTGATTTGTATTTCAAAGGGAATATTTGCATTACCACAGGCTGCGGCAGAATATTCAAATGGTTCAGAGGATTGACTGATGTACTTCATTCAAACCCACTCTGATACTGCTGGAATGAAATGAGGCACGGAAAAACATGCAGCTCACACAGCGCAAAAATCATACATGTGTTTGGGTTCCAGGAGGAAAACTGCATCGGTGTATAATACACCGAGTGACAGGCTCTCAGTTTGACTACTGTTTGCATGTCAGTTTTTTTCTCACCATCACCATTTTTCTCGTCACTGTGACGCTCAGAAAATTGCCAATGAATGCTTGTGATATTAATGCGAAAGCTTATAATTACAATTTCTCAGCCCTCATGGGATTTTTCTTTCAGGAAAAATAAAGTAGTAAAAATTGGCAATGAACATATGCAAATTTTCTTATTTATCTGCACCATGCTTAGTATCAGTATTTTCTCACTCTGTATCCAAATACTCTCCCTCTATAATCCATGCTATGTATCTTAAAAAGTTATGCCATGCAAATCTTTTTGAAATAACAATGAAACTTAAATGTAATCATCGCTCACTAAAGAAAACAATACCAAACCGCAAATTAAAACCCATACTCATATAAAGTAGTATTTTTCCTCATTGGACCATTACATTTAATTTATCATTTACTCAGCTTGCAAAACTCTGCACTTGCATTGCTCTGCATGCATTTAAATGGAGAAGTTATGATAAAGCCAAT
>NC_024326.1:3195048-3201739 GCF_000523025.1 Cynoglossus semilaevis
CTATTAACGGTAATTCCACTGAAAATGATGTGACACAGTTGTAAAACATGTCCAGGAGAACCCGCTGTTCAACTACATTCTGCCCTGCTCAGTGGGAACATTCGTCATTCTGACAGATCATCAGCAGAGTGCAGCATGAACATACTGGCAAATTTGTGCATCAGAGTGAGCTCCTGCGTTCATTCACGTTCACATTCCTTTTACCTTAGTTAAAACTACATCTCTGCGTGACACACGTTGGCTCACTTTTATTCCATGATCCTGGTTCTCAGAGCTGGGCTGACTCCACCTAGGCTTCAGTGTCAACCTGATGAGTAAATGTCTAACGGTGTGTGAAGCTCACATCAAAAGCTTTAAATGCCCAGCCTTAGGAAGGGAAGGACTTCACAGTAGTGTGTGAGAGAAGAGGGAACTTTCGGAGAAGAGCAGAAATAATAGAGAGTTGGTCGGGTAAGGAACTGTGTGTCATTGACTGCTATGCTAAAACACTGGATTAATGCTTGGCCTACTTGATTGTGGAAGAAGTCAAAAAACAATTATTTCGGTTCAGAATTACTGACCACTCATCAACAACGGAAATACATTGCACACAATTAAAAGCAAATTAACATTTTCCATTTCTCACTTTTCCTTGATATGACTAAGAATATGATTCAAATATTCATAAAAAAGATCAATGTAGCACTTTCAGATGTTCATGAAAACAAATTATTCACAAAATAAAATATACAAAATATACATGCATGAAATATGAAAAATCAACAAAACCTAAATATATTACAAATAAAACAGAAATAATGCAAAAAAAATACTGAATTAGGTTTTTTGTAATGTTTCATTTGCAATGGTTATATTGGAGTAATTACACAGCCTTAATTAATGCCAAAACCGACACAAAGCAACACCTGTTTATTCACTGCAGAACAACACCCTTATGCTACTATATTACTAAGCATATTTACACTTGCTACATTTATATGCATCAACCTTTAAAGCTTTTTGCACAGAAGAGTTAGCAGCAGACCGACCTGACTGCTCAGTGGTACAAATATGACTGAAGAGTCCGATCCAGACCTATGGTCTTCCTTGACCTTCTTAACCTCTCACCTCTAAACCATGTTTAACCCATAAAGCCCACAGGAGACAACAGAATCTCCAGATCAGAAAATCAGCACGGTTCATGCAATCAACACTAAAAGCACTGGCTCCATATCATCACTGAGGTAAGATTTACAACTCAAGGATGCTTGGTTTAGATGTGACCACAGGATGCGTCACATCCAGATGAGGTTCCTTGGCCTATGCTGTCATATCTATTTATGTTTTTTTTTCTTTTTTTCCCCCTCCATCACCTTATTTTCCTTTCCAATTCTAACATGGACACGTAAAGTGAAGCACAAATTATAATAAACATTCTCTTCTTCTGTCACCTCCTCCTGCTGGAAACCTAATGTTTAAGGCATGATTACTTTTACAGTGAAGAGAAGGGCAGAGGAATAGAGAAATATGTCCACATGTCTTGAATCCTGAAGCACAGCTGGCACTTAGTCATTAATAATGGGACAGGCTCCAGGCCCGTGCCCTTAGCTCTCTATCTCCAGTTATTTTCTTTCTGTATATGAAAGATGTGTGTGATGGCTGCACGTGTCGCTGATCTTGCAGCCACACCTGTGCTTCAGTTTATTAAAGTGTGTGTTTGTGTGTGTACACGTCAGTCCCTTTGACAAATCACTGTTTATTTAATCAGGAGTGAGGCAAGTTCCACCACCGTTTGTAATTTCAGCCTTATTAGCAGTCTACCTTTAATTCTCCTGAGCGCGAGAAACACAGAATCCACTCAGCTGTTAAATCATTTTAAAAGGTATGAATTTCCAGGAGCCCAGTGAAAGTTCACATAATCTCATTTATGCAACGGACAAGACATAGGAAGTCTGCTCTTTGAAAAGTCTTCTGTGGTGATATTCTTATCAGTTTGATTAAAGGAATTGAAAAGGTTTCTCACACTGAGAGAAACAATAACACTGCACCATGTCTGTGTCTCATTTTAGTCCCCTTGTGGCACTAAAGCACATCTTCTGCCAACTCTAATTCATATAATGCCTTCTCTCCTCAAACTAAAATATAAAATATTCCAATAATTTATATTAAGATAAAATAAGTCTTGAGTTAAAGGGAAAGAAAAATGCAGCTTAGACCAGTGGTATTCTAAGTGGGGGCCACAGCCAGAAGGTAATGCTGTTTGGGGGCCTCAGCATGGAAAGATTTTGGAACCCATTGCCCAGACAATATCCTCATATGAATACTGCAGAAAGATAATGTGCAGCGCAATTCAAATATCTTCTAAAGAAGTCTAAAAAAAAACAGATGTAAACAATGAGGGGCCTTGTCAAGTCACCAGCAGCCTAATATGGACGTCCACTGCCCTGTGTTGACACAGTGAGGGTCAGTATGCACAGCGGCTTAAGGGGCCATGGGACGGAGGAGAAGTAATGAATGTATGGCAGTAAAGCATATGGCCCCAGAAGGCTGGCTGTGTGAATAGCAAGAAATAAAACTTAATCACTTCTTCTTTACTCTTAACTCAACAAACAACAAAGAGACTCCGCTTTCCTGCCGACTGAACAACCTCGTCTGAAGGACAAGTGATAATGGAGACTTAAGGCCTGAAAATCAGCTCTTGGTGCAAAAAGCACTTTTTTTTCACACCCCCATCTTTGAGCTGTGGGAAAACTCAGTGCAGTCAATTGCTTGACACTTTCCACAAGGTGTGGCATCAGGGGTTATCTTCATCTTTTGCCTTCTTGCACGAGAAGCCTTCCTTATCTCTGTGTGCAAACGTCGGTGTCTTTGCCATCCGAGACAACTGGCTTCACCAGGAAACAGATGACACACACAGTTTGAGGTTGAACTGTGTCACGAGCGTCACCACTTTCACTCTGGTGCTCTAATGTGTTTCGTATGTTGCCGATGCACCGGTGCCCGCCTCTCCCTGTGATTGCACTGATAAGTCCCTCGCCGTCTTCCCACAGTTAGCCACCTGCTCTGATAAGAACAGAGCTGAGAGTAAAACGGGAACCGAACACTGCCGATAGCATCTCCACAGAGAATCTCCACAGGAATGTGTTCAAGGTATGGGAGGACACATGGTAAAAATGGTAAAAAAAAAAAATACACTGTTTGTAGAGAGGACTTAAATATGCCAGTATAGCCTGTGTTTTCATGCTCTCTCTCTCTCGCTCTCTCTCTCCCTCCCTCCCTCTCTATCTCTGCTGAGACCAGTCCTTCTCATACTGAGATGGGCACAGAAATGTGTACATGCATACAAGCCCCCAACCTGCATCCACCATCTGGCCTTTTCAGAGCTCAGATGTCTTTGAGTAAGGCGAGCTCCCTGTGTTTGTGAGCTTGCATGTGCATGTAAGGTACGGGATGGAAAGGTAGGGGTCACCAAACAGCAATATGCAAAAGTGAAATACCCCAATGTTTAGAAACTTGTATTAAGTCCAACTTTTTGTCACATTGGCTGCACACACACTTTCACAGGAAAGGGAAACACACCTCAAGGCGTGCACACACAGGAGCTGCCGCCCCGGGTTTGCACTCTGGGTCGTCATAGCCGACTAGGCAGGATAAGAACAGCGTAACACCAAGTAGTCTGTCCACTCTGGGCAAAATAACACCTCCATTACACCAGAAGGCCATGTCTGCTTCTCCCTGCCAGCTATTATGGCTTTAGCAGTCCGCTGACAGTTCAGGTATGTACACGAACATTGCACAGAACTGTGGTACAAAAGTGGAAGAAAATCCAATTTTATTTCAGGTAGTCTCTGGTCAGCAGTAGTGCACACAGTCACACACACGGCCACACAAACAGAATCTTTCACGTCTTTTAAGCCCCACATTCTATAACCCCCTGCCTGTGTATTTTCATTCTTCTATTTGTAACATTTCTATATGAAAGAGCGCAGGAAAGGAGCAGCCTGGCATTAACATCTATTAGAGACTCAACAGGAATCTTTTTAACAGCATATCTCCCCGGCACAGCTGGAGAGCACACCTGCACGCCCAGTAAAAAGGTTGCACAAAGTCGGCTTGCCTGGAATTACAAAGCGTTTCAAGTACGTGCTGTTTCTAATAATTTCAAAGCTCGCTTGGAGTTAATTATTTTTAAATCAGTGGTTCATCAAATAAAAAAGAAAATCAGTGCAATTATGCACACTATAATGTGGCTCTCTGCTCAGGGGAGTAAATACAGAGGAGGATGGAGGATGTAAAAGGACATTTGACCAGCTTGACCTTGATATGACATGAGAAATCCTAGTAATTATGACAAATATTGTGCTGACACTGTCTTTTCTTTCAAGATGTCTACAATAATGAGTAACACTGAATACGTTGCACTCTTTGTACACTGAAAACTACTATTAAAAGTAGTACTGCTCAGTGCTTCGCTGGCCTCAAAACAGCAGTCAAATTGTAGCAAAATGGTAAAACCGAACAGTTTTGTTTACCCACAGAAAAACTAGTTCTAACCAAATCTTCTCATTGCAAATTCCATTGCAGTTTGTTTCTGTTTTTAAAATGCTGCCATGCAGTGTTGTCAGGAAGAGCCACCAACAACAACTACTAAAAATATGAATATTAACATATTTGAGTCAAGATAGCCAGAAGCTAAACATCCCAAAACAATTATCCCCTCTGTTGGGTTGGAGTCGCCTGGCTGACCTCTGACTCCAGCGCCATCTCAGCGGTGGTTTTCCATCAAACAGATGACAGCTAACAAAAGCCTAACATGGCTTTCAAAGCCATAATAAGTTAAAAAATAGGGAATTCGTGTTAGATGAACCTTCAAGATGACAGTCATAACAACAACAAGTAACCAATGAGAGCAGAATGTCAATTTTCAAATGGCTTAAAAAATGAAACTTGGGTTTGTTTTATCTTTTCCACAGTCTGCGGTTGTGTGGACTGTACACCCTGAAAATAACTGTCTCCAAAAGGATTCAGTGAGCGATAACAAGAACAATAATAGGATACGACTTCCCCCACACTGAGGTCATAACAATCTGTCAGTGATCATCGAGTTCCTGTAGAGATGAGTCAGTGTTCCACTCAAGATCCTTTCTTCAAAGGCAGAGACAGGAGCAAAAACATTGTTTTGTCCGTATGAATACACCACTCCAAGCCTGATATACTCTATGTACTGAATATCCACTGTTTGTAGTTCTGATCCTCACAACAAATATCTCTGGCTTACGTGTCACTGATTTTTCTCCACCAAGATGAGCTTTCCCACAGAACAGAGTAGGTAGTTAACACGTCATTTTGTAGACTGTAACCAGCCCACTATAGTCCCCTGTTACAGTCTGGTACTGAGCATGTCTTAGGTACCTTGGACAGTGACGTCCTTAACAGAGAAGTCTAGCTGCAGAATACTCATTTGTAAAACATGCATTTACTGCATCTTTTCCAGACCCGGCCGACCTCCCTCCTTCTTTGCCTTCCTCATTTTTATCTCTCCAGGCCCCATCCATCTTTTCAACTGCTGTTAACCCCCCTCCTTTCCCCTCCTGTCCTGCTGCTTCTTCACCATCCCAACATCCAGTTTCCAGGCAGTTAAACGAGTGGCCTTATCTGAGCCTAATTGGTTTAAGGGCAAACAGAAAAAAAGCAATGACTCTGTAAGTAGGGGAGAATTACTGCTGCTGTTGGCAAGAACTATCCACACACCACAGTGAAAGCCAGTAGAAGAAGTGATGAGCAAGACAAGGGAGAGAAACCTAGGGATTAGGGAGGAGAATTATGGGAGGCAGTGCAGCATCAAGAGAGGAGGACTCAGGTAAAGTGAAAATGTGACGCCAAATGCAGCGAGGAGACAAATGAGGGTGGAAACAGAGAGCATCACGCACATACGCTGCTTTCCCTAATGGCATGCAAATCCCCATCTCCTCTCTACATTACACTCCAGGGATAACTGCCCTCTGACCCTCTTCAATATCTTGTCGCCAAATGAATCTGTTTGCAGATATGAGGTCCTTCTCTGTTGGACTGTGTGTACATCTCTGCATGTATTTTATTGCATTTGACTCTCAAAATGCACCTGGTTTTTAAAATGAAAGTCACACTACCACACATTCTCTACATACTGTACTCTTTAATTGAATTTCAAGCAAAATGGAGTTTGCATGTGAAGAGAGATTAAATTAATCAATCAAATTCACCACCAGGGTGTCCATATGGTCTGGGCTCTCCTTGGTGTAAGGTTACAAACACACACACCCGTGCACAGACTACTGACACTATATTATGAACAGCACAGTGGACACACAATCACATAATCAGAGAGTGGAGAGACAGAGATAGTGTTAACTCCTCTCTCTATTTCACAAGCAGGAGTGCAGACACATGTGCACCCACACCACAAAACTTCAAAAAGAATGAGTGAGCAACAGATTGGACTTCAGCACAGTAAGGATTTTAACCTGCCCATGGGACGGCCCCCCTTTCAATTAGCGACCCAAACAGGGAAATCACTTTCATCCTCGTTACCGAGGTAACCCAGAGGCCACCTCCCTGCCCATCTGTTTCTTTCTCATCCCACTTTTTAAGTATGAAATCCAACACCCATTTGTTTTCTTGGGAAATTCTACTCATCTGGGTTCATCCTTTTACTTATCGCTCTGATATGACA
>NC_024326.1:3201774-3209393 GCF_000523025.1 Cynoglossus semilaevis
TTTGAATCTTTGCAGAAGTAGCAATTTGGAGCTGGGCATTGTATCTTCATAGCTGTGCTGAAATCCGATGAGGCACAGGCCAGCGCTGAATTACAGAGCACAGCCAGAGCTGGTAGCAGTCCAGTGGCTGAGCTGTAAATGATTAAAGGGAGACACCGTATGTGAGAAATCTCTTTTCATTTGTGCTTTCAGTGTTTACTTATGGCTGCTGGTTACAGGCAGGGACATGGGAGCTGGAGGTTCCTGGGACTGTTTTATTGGACAAGGCTGTGCCGCCATACAATAAAGTAAGAGGAGACACCATATACCTATGACTCTGTTCATCCAGCTGATTACATCTGAGGCTATCCAGTCTAGTTTTAATCCTTGAGGGCCTGCAGCGGAAATGAAAAACATGTTTAACTGAAACAATATTGGCTACCAGTGGTACTACAGCTTGTCTGGATATGATAGAGCAGATGAAGGGACACAAAGATAAAAGGAAGTGGAAAGGTGTGGCTGAAGCAGAAGAGGAAAATTCTCCAAAAATGTGTGAAAAAAATCATATTTTGTGGTCAAACTATGGTCTCTCAAAATTCTGATGAATGGATAATTAAAGAAAAAAGACCCGTTATATAAACGGTATGGTCACAATGAGCAAATGAATGATGTTTAGGAGAACTGAACAGTTTCATTTAATTAAACAACAATAATAATAATAATAATAATAATAATAATAAAGGATTCAAAAGACAAGTCAAATATTTCATTTCCCCTAAGGGTGAAGTTACTCTGCAACAGTTTAGATGAACCAAAATAAAACATGTTGACTGAACTCCAAAGAGTGGAAAAACAAACGGTAAATACAATAAATAATATATAATACAATAAACAAACTAAAGCGGATGCATTTCATAAACCTGATTAAAATAAAGCAAAGTAAGAACATTTAAGGTGAGGGGCAAAAACAAAACATTTCTCCGCTCCAGTGTAAACAGTACAAGCGTCACCCGACAAACGTGCGCGACTCCCTGTGATGAGCGTCTCCGCACCGACATCACCCACGGTGCCACAAACGAGCGCACTTTTGTTAATTACCTTCCATCGCAGAGCATGTGATGACCAGCACGCATAAGAGCGCAAGCAAATCCACTGACATGGCAGAAGGGTAATCTCCACAGCGTGTCCCCAAACAAGCAGGACGCACGGTGCGCGTCAAAAGAATCCCTTCAGTTGTCAGTGCGGTACTCCAGTAGACAGAGCCTGTGTTGTGAGTCACATTTCAGCCTCCGAGCAAACAACGTGTGACAGCCGGTGCAGGAACTGAGTGTAGTGCCTGAGTCTGGGGTGCGTGGTGCAGCGGGGTGTAAACGGGGCGGGGGGACCCGACATCGGCTGCTCACAGAGCAATTGCAGCGCTGGGGCCAATCATGGATCGGGAGCTGAAACTCACCAACCAATCCACAGGCCACCGCTCCGCCCAGCACGAATTATCAAAACACAAAACTTTTCCTTGACCTATTTGAAACGGCTTCCGCTACACTGAATGGAAATAGCGCCACCAGAAGGCCTCTCATAGGCATGACATGGTGATGTGTCACTGCTGGAGAAAAATGTTTTGGATAGTGGTTTATATCCAATATATCTGTAGATTTTACGCATATATATATTATTATATTCATATATATTTTGTCTTTTTTTCTGTTTATTATTAGTTTCAATGTATGAGCTCAACAATAAACAATAGTGCACACTATTACAAATATTATATTGTATTATAAATGATGTTGTGTTTTTTAGCAATTTTATTTTTAGTTTATCTTTATTGTTGATTAGATAGATAGATTTTTTTTCTACACTAGACCATACCATATTCCTCATTCAGACGTCAGTGGCATTTTATATGCAAACCCTTGCCCTCACATTTGGTCAAAGCCAGTGTTAACTTCATTTACAATGCAGATGTTCCCTAACAGTAGAGTCAAATTCAAGTGCACCTCCTGCATCTCTTACCCGGTGCCCCCTTTGTCTGCACGTGTGCTGCAACAGATGGTACACACAATGGCCATTTCCCCGTGGGGACAGGAACCAGGGAACCGGGGTCTGTTTCAGCAGAGGAAGGGGGCAGTTGCTGCCCTGTAGCCCAGAACCACACCTGTGTTGGGCAGATATGTCCCCAAGTCCCCGCAGCAGTGGAATGAGAAGGAGCTGTTAATCTACAACCTGAGTGGGTCTGGTTTTACCCCGGGCCACTGGATGGCCTAATACTTCACTGCTGTTTCTTCACACACTGGCCCAGATACTTGTTACTTGTTTCACTTCAAGAATGAAAAGTTAGACTGAGAATCCCAAGTAGTGTACTTTTAAATGGTGGTATATGTTCTACTTTACTCTTACTAATTTACATGGACACCAGAAGATGCCATGCAACGTTAGATACTGCTTAGCCAGATCTGGTTCCACTTCGGCAGCTCATAACCTTTACCATGACATAGATCAAATGCATGGTAAATTAGATGTGACTTCTATTGGTAAATGTTTGTTCCAACTGTTGCAATGCCAGGAAATAAAGTGGGGCAGGCTCAGAGCTTCAGGAGCATCAGGCAGAGGTTGTTAGCTTGGGGAAGGAGATGATGAGAACATTTGTCATTTTTAATGGCGTGGTGAGTAGCGGTGTGGTGGTGTGACATAGCACAGCACAGTGTGCCCCGTGGTGCTGGCTGCTTAGGCCTCTTATAGCCACCTGGTCTTATTTGTCACCAAGCCACTCTTCATCACCTATGACTCCGTGGGTCATCTCCAAATACAGGAGCAGCACAAAGCAATCTGTCCCTGTTTGCTGTCCACACCCGGAGGGAGATGGAAGGAAGGAAGGAAGGAAGGAAGAGTATAAGGGAAGGTTGGAACAATGATGCTGCCGTCGCTGCCACTGCTGCTGCTGTGGCACATCCTGCTCCACATTGCACACAGACAAATAATCCACACAATAACAACACGTGTGCAGTCACTCACCCACACAGCACTTTGATTATGATCCACACAAAACCACAAGAGCGCTTGGCTACTTTAGCTCAAGAGCCTCTGCTCAATACCTATGCTGAGTCCAAATGCATTGCAGAGACTCTTCTCCCTGTGGCCTGATTTTTTTCCACATGGTTAGTTGACAAGAGCAGCATTCCACTTCTATTTCTTTTCAACATTTTCCTTTTTTTTCAATTCAAGAGCCTTCTAGACAATAAAAGGCAAAACTACAATGTTGGATAACCTGAACCTGTTACATGTTTTTGAACTGAATTATTTTTCTTTTCACCTGACTTCAAATGTACTGTGTACCACCGGACCACTGCATCCTGACCTGATCATTTCCTGACTTCTGTTTGTTTGTTCACTGTACAGTGGACGTATAAAATGGATTCTAAAAGTAGACAACATCAAGAACACGTGCTTTACACAGACCCGACCAAAGTGCAGTTTTGACAAGATCCTGCCATTATTAACAGGGTTTACTGTATAGGAGTGCAGATGAAAGCTGGAGTCAGTGTCAGGCATGCATGTTTGCACCAGGAATACTGGATGACTGTAATGACACAAAAAGAGAAATTCAGAAACTGATATAGGAAAAGAGAGAGAGAGAGTTTTATGGAACATGGGAGAGACACAGCTTTGTCTGGTGATGAATATGAATGTATGAAAATGAAACGCCTAAGTCAATATGGAGACAGTGCAGGGACCAGTTTGACAGAGGAGTGCAGTGCTACACCCCCTGGGGGAACAGACTGGTTATTAGGCTGGATTGGAGCTTCATCCATCTTCACGAGTCTGGGCTCCGGCCGTTGACAATATGAGTGCAGAGCCCGGACTGAATACAGATGTTCTCAGGACTGGTGTTCCCCAAATAGAGGGTCAGAACTCACAAGTCAGTCTCAGCTATACTTTGGCTTTCTGGGTCACAACTCAAGAGACAACCTGGAAAATAGGTTCAGTCTAGGAGGGTGTTTGAGGTATAGTCAGATTTGCAGGACAATTGTACATTTTAGGATTACACCAATACTTCATTTTAACAAGGAAAATCTTAAAAATAAATCTTATCCTGGACGATTTTTCTTTGTGCACTGCTTGTCACTTTAACCTTGTTCGCAAATGTGCGGCATGTAAGTAAACATGTTTTTCCGACTTTCAATCACAGACTGGCAATGTGACAGCAGTTCAGACAGAGAGACTGAACTAGCACAGGAGCTAAAAACAGAAGTCTCATTAATTTACCACTGATGCCGAGACTGATGGTACCTCTCCCTATGAGCAGGGACACGCTCACTGCACAGGTCTCTGACATGGAGCAAAAAAAAAAAAAACAACAAGCACACAAGCATGTGATTGACAAAAACTGGGAACACCGCTGATCACAACCACGTGAGAGTTTGTTTTTGTGCAAGCAGAAAGTTAAGGAGAGAAGAGGGATTATCATCCACTTCCCCCGGAGGAGACGCAGTGGAAGCATTATTTGTTTTAAGTATCGCAGTTTGATTAATAAGTCGTGAGCTCATATTCATTCTATTCAGGACCCACACTCTTTAGTTACCATTAATCACCAAAACACAATGAAGAGATTCTGCTCAGTGCTGAATGTGTAAGAGCTTCATTACTGCATGCTTTTTGTCAAGGCTGTGAGTGCACTTGTGTGCATGAGAGAGACTGACAAGGGCTCCATTTGCACAAGGCTGGGTTCCTACTTGTGTGTGTGTTTCTGAGAGGCTGGGAGGGGGGCTGAGAGAAACACAGAATGGTGGATAATGAATCGGTGTGTCCCCCTGCTCAGTCACTGCATGCTCTGTCAGCTGCCATGTTTTTTTTCCTCTCTTGCAGACAATGTTTTGAGGAGCACGGGCTAAATCCATTTCTCAGAAGGTGTGAGCAGGCCAAAAACATGTGTGGGAAAAAGTGTGAAAACACAGAAATACTTATAATCCAAAAGCAGTGAAAATGTTCAGCCAGTCCTGTAACAACCTCTGATTTATTATTTGTCTCAATGGCAGTGCTGATTAAGACATATCCATTTGCTTGCGATCAAGGATCACTAATCACAGATGAGGTTAATGAGGTTCTCATTCACTCTACCGTTTTGTTTCACTCACAGCATTTAAGAAAGTTTCTCATTAACCATGTGGCCTCAGCCTCTTCTGTTGTTATACACCCTTCAAATTATGCAGCAGCCCTTTTAACCTCCTCCAAAAGAGGGGGCTTTAACCACAACAACATTTGACACATGGTAAATTGTTTTTGTATCCCTGAGTGTGTTATTGTGCCTCGGTCGACTGGAGAGGCTCGTGAAATGGTTTTCTGGCCACACGAGCAACATTTAAGAGCTGGACTCGTTAATGAGGAAAAACAAAACCAGCCTGACAGCTCATCACTATAAGTCAGCCAGTCAGAGCCTAGTCCAGTCGTCTAGTTGTTTGCTTCACAGGGACACCATCAAAACACATGCCTTCATCTCCTCTGGCCCCATCTTCTTCTCCCCTCCTGTGGCCCTTGACAGACAGTTCAGTATAATCTATCAACCTCAGTCATGGCCAGTCATTTGTAGAGCCACTGATGCACACAAGTCAAAAACACAGTACAGATCCCGAGGTCCGTTACGGTGAATTGGATTAACATCCGATGACGGAGAGGTACAGAAAAAGGGAGGTCAACTCAATCTGCCCTCTGTCTGCCACACATGGATCCCCTGTCATAGACTGACCTCAGCCAAACCAAGCACATTAAACTCCAGCGCTGTGTTTGAATATAAAAGTGTAGTCTTGGGTGTTGAGCTTCATGCAGTGAATAAACATGAGCTCTCTGTGAGGTCTGTATGTCTCCTTTACCTCTGGTCTGTTTATCTCAGCTGATTAGTGTGATCACACTCACCTGGGCCTTGCTCATCAGTCTCACTTAAAGATGTTAAATTGTATTCATTTGAAATCTCCGTCCTAAATTGAATTCAGCTGGAAGACTTCGTTTTGTGCTTTTTACTTGACAAATATAGTCGTGTGCAGCACTAAGCTATTGTACCTGGTGAGATGTCTGTAGGTAAAAATAGTAAAACAAATATGTTTATCTGACATAAACTCTTAGTCAGTTGCATAATAATTAGTTTTTGTTGCTTTACTGCACAAATATTCTTCTGCTCATTGCTTATGTAAGAAAATGTAAAATAGATAAATACAGAGCTAGAACCGCAAAATGTCAGTTATTTGCAGAAGAGAACACTCATTTCTGTTAAAGTGAAGACTTTTTTTGTGTTTTTTAATCAGTAAGTTGTTTTTCAACAGGAGTTGGAACTTGTCAATTTAAATTCATGTCATTATCAGTGACAGGCCATCTTATTAAAGCTTATTTTGTTTTGCCCTGCACTGTCTGTTCTTAATAATTGTTCTTCAAGGTAAAAAGCAGCTTTTAAGGTCATACAAATAATAAAAATAAAGAAAAAATAAACAACAAATTCCAGAGAAATTAAAATCCAGAAAATGAATTGTATAATCTGTATAATGATCACAGTGGACAGGCACACATGCAACAGCTGTGACGTCAACACAAGCAAATAAACACAAGGGCTGAGTTAACACAATGACCTTCTGCTATTAAGACTGACCTTTGAAAGCAATCTTTTCTCCCAGCATGCATCACCAGATCAATAAACATCACTGCCAGGTGAGGGCTCTGAGAATTATCGGCCTGTTGCAGGCGTAGTGATATGGAACGCTCACACACACACATACACACACGCGCAGACATGACTCAGGCACACAGTATGTACAGAGAATTACAAGCAGATTCTATGAAGCTTATGTCAAATGCTAAATGTCAAAATGGGGCTGCACCAAATGTGTCACATTGCTCACTGTGGTTCTACTGCACAGTTGCTTTTTCAAATCAGACTGCAGCACAGCGCCCTCTTGTTGGACCAGTACTTATGGTTAATCGGTGTTATGTCATTTTTGTCTATAGCCAATAACCACAGGTAGGAAAGTAACAGTTCCAAACCCATCTGGTTTTCTCTAACAGTCCCTTCTACACAGAGTTTTAATGGCTCAGTTTTTTCCTGGTTATTTAAGTTCACCCTCCAATAGCAGGTGGCCCTGGTTTATAGTTGAATCAACTCTTCCAATCAGAAGCACAGCCCACGACCAGAGTGTTTCTTAGTCAATGATTTGTGATCCAGCCCACAGTCCCCAGATCCTCAGCTCATTGAGAGTTTGATGGATAACCTGTCAGACAAACATTATTTCTGTATATGTGTGTGTGTGTGTGTGAGAGAGAGAGAGAGAGAGAGAGAGAGCATGCCATGACCCTTAATGAACCAATGATTTTCATGGGGGCCTTATGTGTTACAGGGTTAGGGGGCTAAATGTAAATAACGGTTCAGTTGAGGTCAAAGTCAACTAACAATCTGAATGGAAGTTTGAAAAATTTATTTGGAAAGTGCTTGGCTAGAGGATACCACACACATGCAAGCAGGGGCAGAATAGAAGGATTTTTAATTTGCTTGCGAACAGCAACATGATGAATTTGTCAGTTTTGGTTTCGTACTAATTTAAAAACAATATTCTTCTAAAGTGGAGCGCATAAAGTATAACATCTCTGTCATCACTGTAAACAAA
>NC_024326.1:3209415-3234886 GCF_000523025.1 Cynoglossus semilaevis
ACTGCTGTAATTGATCAGTTGGGGTCTGTTGGGGTACATAAATGTCAAAATGTAAAAACAGTAAGTGTACATAAAGCTTTTTTATATATATATTGAAAGGGTTAAAAAGGATTTGCCTTTTTTTAAGATTCTTTCTGAACTGCTGTCCCCTCAGACACATGAGACTCTAAAGGTCAAAGATCAGAGGTTATTATGTATTGTTTCTGGTTATATAATAGATGGACAAAGTCCCAGGGGTTTGCTTAAATGTCAGCAGGATTCATACAGCATTAGTAGGACTCTGTCCAAGCTGCAGGTAAAGTGTGTTGACACTGTTACACGTGTGTTAATTACAGTTTATGTATGTGGGTTTTTTTTCATTGTGTACACAGCCCGCTGGCAGAGCACTTTTCAGCACAGTGAAAAAACACCCAGCAGTGCAACGGTGATGTTTTTCTGTCTGGTGGGGCAACAGTGCCATCTGAACATCAAAAACGGAAATGCAACCTAAAGATGTGACTACTACTACTACTATTAGTATTAGTAGTCATAGTAATAGTAGCAAAAACAGCAGCAGCAGCAGCAGCAGTAGTAGTAGTTGTATTACGAAACTGATTCCACTAGATTGATTAAATGTTAAAACCATATAAATATAAAATTAAGTTGATTAGTTAAAATGTTTTTACTAATTAAATATAATGAAATATACACACTCATGCACACAGCATTACTAAAATGTAATACATATAAAGATATGTTTTGTTTTGTGGGGTTTATGTTAAATGTGCACAAGTCCAACAACCAGCCCTCGAGCCCAGGCTTCATTATTTATGGATGGATATGAGAAGGTTAACTTTGTGTTGATGATCTAGGGGTGTTAAAGAAATCTGTCCAACTCTAGGGTCATCTTTAAGTTTTCTTGTGAACGTTAATGCATCCACCATCAACGACCTCATGGAAACTCTTTAATTGGGAAATCAATTTCAATGAATTTAAATGTGGAAAGTAATTTGTTGTTTATCAAGTCATCAGCTCTTCCCCGCCGAGTATTAAAAAAAAACTTTTCCAAGACATCCAGTAGGAAGGATGCAGGCCTGGATTAGCTACTCTTTACAGCAACAAACTCTATACAGCAACAAACTGACCATAACAAGGATTATCATTTAGTACAAACCTTAAGACATCCAGTAGGCAAGACATGGCCAGGATGCAGCTTCATCCAGTTCAATTGTCTAATGTCTATTGGATTAAAAAAGTAACCAACATAATGACTCAAATATACCAGAGAAGGTAATACTGGGGTTTAATTGACTGCTCTTGGCACATTCAATAAACAACCCCACCAAAATCAGGACTACTGGGAAAAAATTTAAATAAAACTTATCTTTATAATGGTGCTCTCTGACACAGTCCAGTCAACATCTGCCAGAGGAAAAGAGGGAGAAAAAACAAAACTAAATGGAGCAGCCATTAGCATCAGTACCAGAGGTCTACATTAGTCCCTTTAAGTTATGATATTCAACTCACAGATTTTAAGACATTTTTAAATTAGTTGTAAAAATTACTTGCCTGGATTAGCTCCTCTTTAGCCATGTCCTCACCAGAATGTAGTGTCATGTTTCAGCTGCAGGTCCATTGGATTGAGGAGAGAGAGAGAGAAAAAAATCAAGTTCCCTGAATTCTTGCATGTGGAATTTTGTAATGAAACATTAAATCCAAGAGAACCTCAAGCCCACTGAGCACTTAAAGTCTCTTAAACCAGGATTGATCTTCTCTATACAACAACTGACCATAACAAGGATTATCATTTAGTACAAACCTTAAGACATCCAGTAGAAAGGCAGAAGGTCTGGATCATCTTAGCTGAGGTCAAGACCTGACCAAGATGCAGCTTCATCCAGTTCCACTGTCTATTGGATTAAAAAGTAGTCATCAATAAGTGTAGCCAACATAATGAATCAAATATACCAGAGAAGGAAATACTAGGGTTTAATTGAGTGATCTTGGCAGATCAATAAGCAACCCCCCAGTAAAGATTGTTTAAAACAACATCTGTGAGCTGAATAACATTTAAATATAACCGAACATATACATATATACATATACATACATATACATATACACACATATATACATACCAAGTAGGAAAGAGGCAGGCCTGGATTCTGTTGAGTGCAGTCCTGACCAGGATGTAGTATCTCCAAAATCCATTCTCTCAGGTCTATTGGCTGAAATCAATAAATAAATTAATAATAATAAAAATGTCTACAACAAAATGAATTGAAAAAGAAAAAAAATCAGATATACAAGAGAGGGACAAACCTATATTTTTGATGGTGACCTCGATGGGCCTGACGATAGCGGAAGGTGTGGAGGAACCATAATCATTCTTCTTGAAAAGGAAAGCTGAGCTTGACTCCACAGACCACTCACTTACGTCTTTTAGTTTCAGCAGACATCACACTATTAAAAGCAGTGTTGTTTCCAACTTTTGATGCATTAAAATAATGTATCCACTAGATGGCAGCATGTGCAAATACTGTGGCTAACCCAGATAATTTTGGTAACTTCTGGTCTTGACATTGATGTTAAAATGCTTGAGAGTTTGCTGCAATTTGTTCTTCTTCTCCTTGATTTGTTTAAACACATCTTAAGAAAATATACTATTTTTTTCCACTTTTTGAAAATATGCTCCTACACAGAAATCAATGTGTGAGTTCTAATATGTCACAACTGTTTTCAGTGTGCAAAAGTGCATTCCTAAACACACAATAGAGGCAAACCTGATCAAAACCTGAGGGCTGCAGCCAAGATCATAGCGAACATCACAATGTCAACCTGTCGACAGATTTTACAGATTCCAATTGATCTCAATTTGTTTCTTTCGTAATTTTTATTTATTTTTTAAATTTCTGTCTTATGTTTGACGAAGCAAGGAACAGTACGAGAACATCCTCCAGAACTAATATAAATAATAAATAATAAATTTTATGATGCAAACAACACTCAAGTGGATACAGAATGTACACTTGCATCCTGTTAATGTCATAAATTAAGGTGTTTTTTTCTTTTCTAAATTGCTTTAGAACTCTTTGACTTACCCCAGTACCGTTGTTTGGTCGAGACACATAACGTTGTCCACCTAAAAAGGATGAGCTGCAAGGCAGACAGACCAATGCCAACAACTCATTGTACTTCTGTGTCTGTAGGTGCTGTTTGGAAAATACAAAAACAATTAGTCACGGAAACATTGCTTAGCAACGTAATCAATTTTAACTACGTTTATATGTATAAAACAAGACAAAGAAAAAAAATCTGAATTCACCTGGTATGTTCCAACAGCATAAGGCCTTTGGCCAGGGCTGGCTTTTCACTGTTTCTCTGTCAATATTTCATTTAAAAGTTGTGTTAAGATGCAGTTGTTACAGCATTTAGATAAAGCTTATTTTAATTTATCAGAGTACAGCTTGTGTTTGCTTTCAATTCCCTGACAGGTGCTGGAGTAAAGAAGGTCAACCTTGGAGGACAAACTGTGTGTTTTGGTACTGTAGGTGTGAAAAGGCAGACAGGTTAGAGCTTTAATTTAAATAATTTAAAGTCATTCCAATTTTTGTCCTTTTCCAATTTTGTGTCTACCCCTGTCCATGGTTCTCGCTATATTTCTTTTTCCTGCGGGACTGTGGTCATGTTTACCTTCATATAACCATCTCGAGTAAAGATCATTTTATTGTCTGCTCACAGAAACATGACAAAGCACTTAAGAGCGCTCTGCACATGTGCGTGTTATTCCAGTGTGGCACCGTCAGATGGCAGCCGTCACCTGTGACATCATCAGTGAACAAAGTAGCCCCACTTTTCTTAAGATACCACTGAACACTGGTGTATGACTGGGAACTTCATTTCCCATCAGACAAAAGACAACACAAAAAGCTATCAAAGAAAAAGGAAACACACGTTTGAAAATCTTACAATGTTTATAATTGACACAAGATTTCAGGTACAACAGCAAATGAGACATTTGTATTTTTCAAAACCTCTTTCTGGCATCTACCCTCCACTGCAGCACTAATTATCCATAGATTTCTGATAACCACAAAACTATGTCAATAAAACAAGACAAATTAAAATTATTATTATTCTTTTCCCTATACATTGGCACCTTCCAGAAATGCCTGCCATACTCCACCTGGTGTAGAATGACGTGGTTAAAGGTTTGATAATCAGCTTAGCAGTCGGAAACTCGAGCTGCTGATGTGAGATCAGTGCTCTGAATGGGCTCCTTTTTTACTGCTTCCCTTCACACTTGGGCTCTCTGAAGTAAAAAAAAAAACATTCCCTGCCCAGCTGAGGAGTCGACATCTCGCTGGACCATGTGTATCTGCACAATCACATCGCTGCTCAATAGCCATTTCTGGAAGGTGTTCGTTGACCATCTTGTGATGTCTTTGTGCTGACAATGCCATTCATTGGCCTCATAAAAGTGCTGGTTTTATTAAAAAAAAAGGGAGGAGGACTTTGAGAAACAGAGTAATGACATCAAAAGGTGATGGAATAGAGGAGGTGGGAGTGGGCGAGGGGGGTTGTGCAAATTTCAGCTGATGACATTGTGAGGAGAGTCACTGAAACCGAAGCCTGAGTCCAAAGTTGTCATAGAATTGGAATGTCACCATCAGTTGAAGTCATTATTTTTTTTTAACTGGGGCATATTTTTTCATTTTCAAATTTCACATTCACATTTCATTTATAATGGGAATATTCTGAAGGGTGTTTAGGAAAGGACCCACACATTTTAATTCTCCTCTGTTAAAGCCATTAAAGTATGTGGCTTTTTTTTTAGTCGTAATTTTGACCCCAACCTTATACAAAAGTGTCAAAGGCAGTCATAGGCAGATTTTTTTTTTTTAAACCGGGGAGACTAACAGGAAAACACGCACACTTATAAACACACATCCAAACCAAGCATTCGTCACCGAAGCATTTCAAAAACAGAAGGTACCGTTAATTTGTCAGTAAGCAACAATTTCTCCCAGTCATTTAGGATCTAATACATGGACTTCTACAAACTACCAGAGCCCCAAACTGGATCTGCAGTATTCTTAACTGTCAAGCTCATATGGATTTTTGTTAAAAGAAATTAATTTCAGTGGATTGTCCCAGTGTAGAACCGAAGCGATGATGTGCTTTTAAAAAGGCACATCCATTTGCTTCTTCACCCATTTCTCGGTCACATACAAAGCTGACAAGTACAGATAGGATCAATACAGATCGGGGGTTATTACGGTTGTCAGGGTGAAAAATGAGATGTATTAATCTCCCATTGCAGTCTGTTGTACGACACCAGAGCATTCAATGCAAGTCCAATACTTTTAATACATTTCATTTCTGCTGCGTCCAAACAGGGTAAATGTAAATGGCTGTGTATTCGTTCATCCCCACATTTGCTCCGTTATTTTAAGACGAGTGCACACAAACACGAAAAAAACATGTACGCACATGCAAGCACAGTCCCATTATCCTGCACACAGTTCAACAAAATAGGATCTCTGACCTCTCTTTGAATTAAAAACATGGAGGAGTGTTTCCTTCCAAACCTGCTTCTCATCCAACAGAAGCCTCACGCTATCTTTCCCGCGACATTCCCCGCTAAGGTTGACACGAAACAAAGTACTGTGTCATTGTCATGTAGCCTTGCCATCATGTAGAAGCACAAGGAAAGCTTTAAAGGTCAGAATAACCGACGAGGGGTGAGGAGGGTGTTCTGGACCGGCGGAGGCACTGATATAAAGAGAGCTGCAGATATAGTATCTGCCTGGCAAATATGAAAGCGAGTTGTAGCATACAGATGGCTGGATATTTTTGGATTTTGTTAAATGGCTGTTTTTGCTATAAACAACAGGTAAAACAGTACAAGTATTTACACTGGTGTCAATGTGAGGCCGAGAGTAGTCCACTTCAAAAATGTCCGATGTGTGTTTCTGGATCTATGACTAGCCCAAAACTAGAGACAGTGCTGGTTTATCACAGGGACGCTGGGCCTTTGCAGGGAGAAAAAAAATAATTCAGATTATTATGCTTTTCCTCTCCTGTGCACCTTAAAAGAATCATGGGAAATGAACACACTGCCTGACAGCTGTATTTTTGCTTCTGTATGATTTCATTTGTGTTACTCATTTCCAAAAAAAAATCCTTTGCTCGAGGGTGGGGTGAGTGAGGCGAAGGGCATTAAACCAACACCCTATTCCACATAACAGGGCTCTACAGTAGAGAGCTGCTGTCATCTGAGACCCAGGCCCAGCCTCGCATGTGTTTTGCTTCCACTCTCCTCTCGACTTGATCCTTCACTGCCAGCAGGGTTTTTGAAGGAGTGGGAGACCTAACTCGGCGGGGGGGGTGGAGGTGGGTGGGAATGAAGGACGAGCGCACGGACAGAGTGTTGAGTGGAGGGTCATGTTACGCCAACATTAGACGATCGTGTCGGTGTGAATGTGATCACGGCTGTTATTACAGCTTAGATGGCCAAAAAGGGCTGACGCAAGAGCGCTCTCATCCTCACTGTGGAATATTCTGAGAGCTTAATGCATTAAGAGATCTGGTCTGGGGTCTTCAAGCCCTGATTACACTGCAGTAGAAGTCATCTAAATTTTATTTCACTTAATGCTGCGGTTTGTGATCCTAGGGCTGATAAGGTCGCTGTCACTTTCTTTTGGAGTTAATAATAAATAAATAACCCTACTGAACACAAGTGCTAACCTAGTGTAAAACAGGTGGAATTGCTAATGTTATGTATCCGAGTGCCACTGCAAAGCCTCGTTTTCTCTCTCTGCATGGTGTCAACACCAACATGCTCTACTGGTAGAAATATAGTTTTACACGTCTTAGGTGCAGATATAATATCACAGAACCCACACACCAGAAATGAAACATACGATGATGCAAAAGACCAGCTCCAACTGTGTCATAATATAGCAAGAAGTAAAAGAAAGAGCAGGAAGAATTTATGAATGTTTTGTTCATTTTGCTCGACCACTGAACCAAGCAAAAAAACCCAAGACAAATCTGGTCCATCCACATGATTTGTTTTTGTTGTTTCACTAACATTTTCTTTGTTTTGGCAAAGTAACTACCCCAGTTAACTTCTTCTCACTCCCTCTTTTACCCTCCCCCACCCTGTGTCCCAAACTCAGTCCCAGTTAGTACATTCCCCTGCAATTATCGTCGGAGCAGTAAAATAAGCAGCGGAAGCAGGTAGACGGCCACGCAGGGCAGGCTGTGGCTGGCCGACGCTTTCACCTCCTTGTTTTCTGGAGGGTAGGGGTAGAGCACTGGGCGCTCGGTGATGGGGTCGACAAATTTAGGACTCCGAGAGCACATTTCCTCGGTGCACAAACCACTTCCTGAACCACTGACATCATCACCTGTAGACAGAGAGCAAGTCAGTGTCAGTGTCATGTAGAAACATGGCGTCATGACAATTCTGATGTATCGACACTAGCTCAGGGGAGTCCACACTTTTTTGGCTTGGGAGTTAATTCATATAAACATGCATTATATATTAATTATATGTTAGGATTCTGATTAGACCCATGTAGCTGTTTGGAAGAATATAATTAACTCTTTTACAGTATATAGCAGTGTTATTTAACCTTGGGATGATAACTTTAATGCAGCACTGTCTCCTATTATAAAAATGCATATTTCATTTTATATATATATATATATATTGAAATATGTATTTTCATTGCCCTCGTGTTTTAAAACATTAAAATTCAAAAATGCTGACTTGGCTATTTTGTGGACTACATGAAGCAAACTGGAGAATGTCTGGGATTATTTTTCGGAACAGTTTTACTGTGGTGTGTAATGATGATGATGACGCGACGGCGATACACACTTGTATCCTGAAAGTCCACATCCTGGCCGTTGTATGCGTTCTTCAGGCGGTGTGTCATGATTTTCAGCTGCATTATCTGCTGACGTATAGTCATGTCTGGCTTGGTGATGTCAATTTCCACCTCTGGGTTATTGATCTGACTGGCCAGACCGTCACCCATCACCTCAGGGAGATACCTAACGTGAGAGAAAACAGTGGTGACACGTTTGTAACACACACTCTTTACTTTTTTGATTTTTTTTCATCACCTTGTCAGACTGTGTCATAACAGCCGGCGTGGTAATGATGTGATAATGATATTCAGCATTACCTAATCTCCCAGGATACTTTTAAAACCGTTTAATAGAGACACAATCACATCACACTCAACAGCTGTGGGAAGTTACTGCACAAGTTGTGAGCTAAGTACAATATTATGGATAACAAGTCAAATGACAATAAAACATACTGAATTAAAATATTTTCTTTTTCGAAAATGATTTCTTTTATTTTTTACCTGGCACGACTTATCCCATTCCAGCATTTATCTTCAGCCCCTGTCCCAGTAGCTATTCTGTCACTGCAGAGCAGTTGTGGGAGAGAAACCCAGTAAGACTGCATCTCCCTCAGCCTCGACGTGACATCGGACACCTAAGGTCGACAAGAGCAGATTGTTTGGCTTTTAGTTTATTTTGCCTAAAGCAAAGCACGGTGACCAAACTCCATGTTATTCGTTCATCCACCTGACTATTAAGTTCAAAACTCACAACCTAACAGCATTCTGGGAAAATGTCAAATACAGCGTCCGTCATGAAGCATTTCAACAAGTGGAGAAACAGTGCAGTGGTGCATATACACAGAGTTAAATACTGACCAGTTTGTCTATTTTGCCTGAGGTGGATTCCAGCCTGTCCTCCACTGTAACCCTCCCTCTTTTCATGCTCTCATCGACCCCTGTGTTGCTGCTGGTTCCTCCCTCTCTGAGGCTGCCACATGCCTGGAACAACTGGAGAAAGAACAGAAGAAAGACATTGCAGTGAATTTGTATAAGATTACATTGTAATTTGGATTTAAAAAAACATCCATGCCAGTGATAAAGAATTGTCCTTTTTGGACCCCTTGGTTGACCAAGTGGGCTGAGTATTATTGCATTTAATCACTGTCTTCTGACCTTGCTGTTGATGGTCTGTATGTTCTCCATCATCGTTAGCATGGCTTCTGATATGCGGCTGGGAAGGGAGAGGATGACTCTCTCCACTCCAGACGCACCGGTGAAACGTTCAGCCACCTGTATCATCGTTTCTACAAAGACAGGATGTAGAGCAAACACCCAAAAAATAAAAATAAAAATAAAAACCAACTCTTTAATACAACATCTATACAGTAACTTGGCTTTGAGCACAACTTTTTTTCTGCCCACCTGCCAGATGCCTCCACTCAGTGTTGAGGTCAGCCTGGTTGGCCAGACAACCCTTCATGACGTTGCTGCAGTAGTTAGCACAAGGTCTGGCAGAGGCCATGCCGCGGCAGTGTGGACAATAAGTCATCTTCATCGTGGCCCGCATGCACTCCTGGTTCAGCTGCACCTGGAACAGGAGAAGGACAAATGTGAAGGCTTGACACTTGGATGAGAAATTGCTGTTTTATTAAGTATGTGACACATTCAAAAAACAGTTAGTTTGAACAGTTATAGTCATACTGTAGTTCAGTAAAAAGAAACAACACTGTAGGGGTGGAAAAATTGGATATGTACATGAGAAATAAGCTACATTAATGTATTGTATTATTTGTTACTCAGAAGATTGGACTACAGGGTAAGTCCATGTTAAACAATTCTAGGTGATGGAACCAACAGCATGTGAGTGGGTTAGAATGATGGAAATTGCTATTCCTTGCTCATGAAGTCTGAGTCCTTGCTCAAAGTTGCAACAGTGCTGCTAAAGATTGCACCCAACTCTTGTCAAATAACTCTCTGCTCAGTCATAATGCCTACTGCTCTTTTCCTGAATCACTGTGGTGAAAGAGCAGAGGAGACATGGGTTGAAGACATCCTCATTTGTAAAAGAAAAAAAAAAAAAGACATCTCTGTCGTATCTGCCTGAGCCGCCCTCACATGTTCTCAAAGCAGGTACTTGTTTGCTTGTGACATTCAGAGACTTTTTCTTTGGTCCAATTAAAAAGTGAGTCAAGTCAATTTACTTTCCTGAAATAAAGGCAAAGAGATTTGGGATTTTAAAAACCCACAGAATCCATTAGACACGCTGTATGTTGAACAAAACTTTTAGGTAGATTAAACTGAGACATAAGTGTCTCGCATCCTTCTGGGTCACAAATAGGTCACCTCCCCGTTGCAACCGGTTTCTTGTTAGCACTGGACCTTTAAAATTGAGCACAGTTTCCCCAGAAACCACTTTGGGAGGACTTTCTTTTTTGTTTCACATGGAATGAAAAGTCCCTGACAGTGAAGTAAGTATTCTGAGTCCTCCATTCTGTCCTTTCTGTCTCAATTCCTTTCTCAATCCCACAGGGTTGTTCCCCCCAGGAAAAGGCCTTGGTGCATGAAAAATGAAACTAGGTTAATACCAGTAAGCTCTGTTAGCAAGAGAGCGCAGTTCTGCATGCCAAACCTCTAGAAGTGTGCACATGTTTGTGAGAGAGAGCGAGAGAGGAGAGAAAGAGTGAGAGAGAAGGAGAGACACAGAGAGAGAAAAGTAATGAGTCCAACTATGCATACAAAGCTCCTCTAAGCTGACATCTGGGCCAGCCTGATGCTTTTCCTGGAACTGTTCTTCCAACACCAAAGTCACATTTAAAACTAGGTTCTAATAGATACAGCCTGTAAATATGGCAGCAGCAGAATCAGGTGGATAAAAACCAGCTCCACTCATCTGTTCTTTTTTCCCCCTAAAACTACATTTTCAGGACCATTTCTCTTATCCATAAAAATCACTCATGTACGACACTTTACCTTCATTTATAGCTTGTAATCCCTGTTGTACTTCACATTCGCACATTATGGGCTTTTCACCAGATGCTGTGTAAAAATCACCAGCTAAACAATCTTTGTTACTGATTCCTTCCTTGATTCTGTGGTTGTCGCACAAGTCTTTATAACAACAATTACAATATAATGGAATTAAATTTTACATTCAGCAGTCACGCTAACGGTCGTGTCTTTTATGTCGACATTGAAATGAATGGCTATATATATATAAGTGTATAAATAAAAAAAGCTATTAAAGGCATAACTAATGAAAATTACAAACACATTTGTTATGTAATAGGGATCATTCTAATTTAGTTATCATTGTCAGTAAGACACCAGGCAACTCAAAAAAACTAAAAAGTTATATAAGTGACACAGAACAGCAGTAACCGCATTCCTGGGATTAATCTCCAGTCATATGAGACATGAGTCAGTTCCCACTCTTGCCCTTCGCCTGTTTCCCTCCTTCCATGGTTATCCTACCACTCATTAGCCAAGGATGAGTCAGACAAATGAGAGAGCGAGAGAGAGAGGAGAGAGGGGAGTGAGGGGAGGGAGTGTCAATACAAGAGTAGAAAAGGCTTGGATGTAAGAAAGCCCGGGTGTTATTAAAAATGTTTTGGCTTTAACAACGGCTGTTGGCAGGAGATTTAAAAATTAACATGTCGTATGGAGAGACAGCCATTTATCCAGTGTCTAATAAATCACCCATACAGCGCTAACGGTGGGTTATCTGAGGTCACAGAAGAGACAACACACTGTGTGACTTCTCCCTGTTGGTAATTGGAGGTTGATGTTGACAACTTCCTCAGTAGAGCTCCAGGCACCAGGCACTGGCACTGGAGTAGACAGGGCTCTCAGAAGAGGTCCAGTAATAAAACACACTCCAGTGGCTCCAACAAAGCATCATTTCATTAACAATGTAATTTAATTTCCGGAAAAAAAAAAAGAAGTGTCATATAAGGGTCTTTACGAGATCTCCACTTCAGACCTCGTTCAAATATATTTCGGTATAGTTGTATAGTCGGCACAATTCTTCATCTTGTTCTACTTTCTGTCTTATTTGTGTAATTAGTGAGGATAAACGGATGACCTCCGCCCTTGTTTTACAGTGGATCGAGACTCCTCGTCTCCTGAGCGGGCTACAGTATGTGGTGTGTGGCCTACTTTTCCTACGCTGCCTTACTCAAGAGAATAAAAAAAGCCCGGAAGGAAACAGCAACTGGTGCAAACTAGAGGGACGCAGGAGAGGAATTAACACAATAGCAGACCGAGTATTTTTCATTTCTCATGGACAGTGTACAAATACCTTCTGTGCGTTTAGGTCATGTTTCCTTTAATGCTGTAGAACAAAAGGGACATCTGTGGACATTTTCCAGCATACATGCTTTTTAAAGCTCTCTATTTTTACTTGCACTTCAAATATATTTTTTTGTATGCTTTAAAAGGAGGTCAGAACTGGCGTTATAATTTAGAAGTGAAAATACGATACAGATACAGCACAGCCCTAGTTGTTCTGCTGGTATTATACACAGCTCAGAAATTGAAACTGGATGTAACAAGTAGGCCGCAAACCTCTACACTAAATATGCACAAAATACCAGTGCAACACAACATGAGCTGCTTTCTAATACAACAATCTATGTACCAATCTGTAAATATGAAAATGGTTAAATATAAGTACAATACTAAACCACCTTAACATCCGGTAATGTTAGCTGTAGACTTAGCGATTGAGTATCATAGTTGTGTTAACACAAGAAACAAGCAATACAAATGACTTATTTTATATGGTGTCAGAACCGAGGTCCACATTTTCTTTAATGTTGCATTGCATTTGTAATGACGTTTTGAGTAAACTGGGAAAACAACAGTCAAATGACCAGCTAGCGTTTACTTCAAATTAGAGATGGCTCGATGCGTTACTCAGCATTGGTATTGGTCCGACATTGGACACATTTTTAACAGTGACAAAATTAATTATACCCTGTCTGTTCTGATACTTAAGCCCAAATGCTCAACTTAACTTTTCATGCCGTAAACAGTGACACGCAATGCTGAAGGAGAAAACAAGGTATCAGGCTGATATATGTATCTGCAGACATTAATAATACATCCAATAGTAAATCCAAAATGTAACATAAAGCTGTTCACATCATGGAAAAGGTTAAATACAACGGTATTTGGCAGAGTACTCTGAAATAGCAACAGGCGCGATGGAGCAGAGTTAAGTGGGCACTCAGATAAAGACAGGAGATGATTCTGGAATCTGTCACAGACTTTTCTGTATCTTGTTCTCACAGGGTTTTTTTCTGTCTTACTGTTCTCAGCACAAGGCTGATTGTGTGCTGGTGAAGACAGGAACGCACCACTGTTAGTGGGACTGAGATTTAACAGATGGTTCAATGTACCTTATCAACCTTAACATGAATTATTCAGGGAAAATAAGACTCTCCGTAGACGCTGCTGCTATTTTCGATTTTGTCAAAACAGATTTTACTATTCAGTACAAATATTCACCCACTGACTTTGTTTTTTATTTTTCTGAGACCATCAGAGAATGTTACTGTACATACAGATGTTTGAATATTTTAGGGGGGGGACGTCAATTCTGGCAGCTAGGGTAAACAAGATAATAACTTGTGCAGCAATGACGGATCGATAACAGCAGCTTGATGTGGTGAAAAGCCGGAGAATATACCTCTGTAAGTCTCTGTAAGCTGTAAATCCACCACCTCTTAGCCGAAGACAGGAGATAACTTTATCTGGGAGATTAAACAGGCAATGCTTCTCTTCCATTGGACAGCTGTCTCTTCCTCACTCAGACTCAGGCTGAATTTTGGTGCAGTCTGTCCGCTGCTGACATCTCAGAATGAGGAGAAGGACAGTTTGACTGAGCGAACTCTTTTCTAGCCGAACAGCAAAGCAAAGCTGAAAAGTGACTGCAGCAGAAATTCCCTGGGACTGAAAAAGCCTCTAGCACAAGAAAGAGGAAAAACAAAAGTGCCCCCTAAAGAATCTAGGTCGACCGAGTGGCCGGGGACTGCTGTTTCAACTCACAGCAACTCCAGAAAGGTAGCCCTGCATTTTCTGTTTTTGTACAGTTAAACAGACTGAGCCTGGAAATTCCCTTCAGAAGAGACTGACCAAGTGGGCCCACGGAGTCTGTCCATACAAATACTGCATGTCACTTTAGACTTCAGATGAGTGTGTGTAAATAGGACAGAAAGCAGAAGCATGACCTCATTCAGTAAGCCTGGTGCTGTCCCTTACACACACACACTGCATTAGCTGGATGTTGTGTATTCACAGGGAGCCACACCGGGGACTTGTGCATCACTAATGGTAGAAAAATAATAGGATGATGAAACGTGTGCATTCTTGCACATTGAAGGCACCGCGGTGTGTATGCAAATGTTTGCATAAGGTAATGCTTCATTTAGCATCTCGCTGACACACTGCGGCTGTACAACAAGGGACGTATAGACAACAACAAGTCTCATTTTAAAGATGAAACGTACAATGTAAAGGCGTTGTGTTGCGATTTTGTAAACAGATATTTTTCATCTCTCGTCATTATGCAGAGCAGCTACAGATTGCGTGCACTCTTTCTCCGACCTGCATTCAAATGAAGAGATTGTAATCTCTTAATAAACAGTAGTTTTGTAATTTGTTTTCACTGGAACAAATGCTTCACCTCAAAGAGGCCAATCATTGCTGACAGTGATGTATGCTGCACTGCGGGCGATGCACAGACATGTTGGTGGAAGGAGTGGCAGGTAAATCTGTTTGATTGTGTTTTATATTTATTTTGTGTGTTTGCTGAAGAATTAAAGCAGATTAGTCACCTATAAAGCTCAATTAAAAATGTGAACAAATAGACCGCGCCTTCTTCCCTTAATCTCTCTGATCATTTTTCTGTCTGTGAAGAAATCCCTCTCTCAGCATATTTTATGGAATATTTTCCTCAGCCTGGACCACCTTCCTTTCAGGGCATTAAATAACTCCCCCAGTCCTGCTCCGATCTTGCACATTTTTCTGTTTTGTACACAGAGGGAATCGTTTCTGGTGGCAGATAAAAACTCTCCCTGCAGCCATGAAGATTTTTTTTCCAGCGTCAAACAGTAATTCAATGTTATTGCAGGGGCTGATGGCTGGAGCTGTGGGCAATGCTTCACAAAGGCCCGGGCTTCGCTTTAACAA
The DNA here is from genome assembly GCF_000523025.1 of Cynoglossus semilaevis. Classification (NCBI taxonomy): domain Eukaryota; kingdom Metazoa; phylum Chordata; class Actinopteri; order Pleuronectiformes; family Cynoglossidae; genus Cynoglossus; species Cynoglossus semilaevis. Next base: position 3,224,454 of record NC_024326.1, read on the forward strand.
TGACCCGTCTTCGCTCTATGAACTCGCACCCACAAAAAGGTAAATCTACGAGAGCGAGAGTTTAGGGGTTCAAAGGGTGAAGACGGTAAACAAGTCTCTGCAAACGAAGGAGAGCAATGTCGAGACCCTGTCAGGGTAAGAATGTGTAAAGTATGGCTGCTCAGTAAATGGATGAGCTCTGCCAGAACAAAGTGACTTTTCTCTTTGTCAATAAGTCAAAGTCAAAGTAAATGTCTAATTTATTGTCAATTCTTCTTTAACCCAGATGACATAAAGAGGATGATGGGTTAACATAGACAGGAGGTGGTGTTGCTAACATATTTGTCCCCTATTTTGTGAATTATGACATATGTGAATACAACAGTCTAACACTGAAATGTAAGGAGTAATAGTAGTTACACTGTATCATGTTAAACCTTTTAGTTGTAATGCAATAATTTAATAAGGGCCCAGTTCTCCCCCCCCCTCTGCCCTGGGCCTGGGACAGCAGACCTGTTCACCCCCCCATCAGAGGCCAGGGGAGTGAGACTAAATCTATTTTTCTATCATGTCAGAAACTAACAACAGGTCGGATCACATGAGGCTGATAAAGAACTTCTTACAACATACAGTAAAACATTTTTTCCCTGCTCCCATTTGTTTAAAAAAAGAAACAACTTAGTGTTGAAGTACTGTATACACACAAGTCTGTACCTTCAAAAGTTTTCCTCCATCATCATGTCAGCTTGTTCTTCCCTTCTTGTGCAAATTGATCTTTTTTAGCTGATGTTACTTCCGTTCATTCAGCAGAAACACACTTATTTTGTGTAAAGAGCCGATATCTCCATTCCATAGACTGACAAGAGGCTGCTAACATTTGCATATAAATAACAAAGGAGCCTGCATTTGAAGTTTTTACTGACACCAGTGAATATGACACTAATGTATCAATCAGTGACATTTCCACATCGGAAGATAGTGGATCAAAAAGTTGACACTTCAACTAATCATTTTTAGGTTTTTAAATTTTTTTTATAATAAAACCAAATGCGCTACTATGCGTTATTTAACTTATGTATACAGTACCTGGGACAGCTTACGTACGACTTCCCCACTGACCAACAGTCCTTGCACAAAGGAGCGCGCTGCCACAAACGTCCGTGTGACCAGCATCTTCATGGCATGCGGCGTGTCTCCGAAGGGTCGCAGTGTTTCTATCTTCTTGGATACACACTCTAAGTAGTCCTCACCTGCGACCCACAATTCATCTATTAAAATGGAGATGTTCTAAAATATACATACAACGAATGTCATCTTTTCCATACGTACCTATGACATATTGTTGGTTTGTCAGGTGGAAGAGCTTCTCAAGCAGCCTGGCCCAGAAGTCGTTGAGCACTTCTTCTAGATTAACATTGGCGCCGCGATAGTACTGCCTCAGATCGATGTACAGGTCGGAGAAGATATGCGATGTCTGGTGGTATAACAAACCCCAAACTGTCGGGAACGTCTCCTGCAGGCTCAGTTCCGGCAACTCCATGAAGTAGCCTTAACACACAAATAGTTAAAGGTTTGAGCGGGCATAGTAAAGGCTAAAGCTTAATGTGTTTCAGCTAAATGTTGATTTAATTTTATTTTTTAGTAAGTCTTCTTTTAGTTATATTTAATTTTTTTATAGTTGATTTTCATCTTTATTTCCATGTTGTTCAAGGGCAAACACAACAATTGAATAATGTTTCAGTCAGACTGCAATGACTCCCTGGAGTGTTTTAAGTATATTAACAATATTTTCCAGGGGTGATGTCATCTGAAAAGGTCGAGAGCCACTGCTTTAGTACAGAAAGGAGTCTTGAGAAAATGCAGACACTGGTCTTTTATCATAAAGTGAATAAATCTGTGATTTTAGGAACATTTTGACAATCTTTAACTACCACATTTTCTGGCCAACCTTTAGACTCATAATCGGAAATAACAAAGTTTGTTCTGATGTAAGTGTTAAATCATGTATTGGCCTTTTGCTTGCTTTCAGCATTGTGTTTTTTTTTTCCATCACTGATTGAAGCCTCTATAGATAGGGAAGGGAGAGAATGGGAAGCTCCCTCATCTCCACAAGGTCACACTGCCCCTGAGCGGGCAATTTTTTTCCTTATTTACACAAAACACAAAATTGTCCAAATGTTGATAACAACAAAAACCAAAAAAACAACAAAAAAACACCACACCCCAGTGTTAAACGGTAGCAATACTTAGATGCATCTGACTATGATCCCAGCCCTTGGAGTTACACAACATGTTAATGTGCTGAGCACACCCTGACCCATCTGTGTGACATTATCTAAGCAGTGGCCTTGTTAAATGCTGCTTTCCCACTCATTAATAAACACCAACTGGTCCACTGCAGCGCTGTTGTTATTTGCTGCTCTCGGCTGACATTTTCACAGACTCCGTGCCAGAAAGGTCTACTCTCACTGGAGCCACTGATGTGAAAATGTGCCTACAGGAGTAAATGTTTACATCCACAAAATTCTCTATGGAGTGCGTTTACGTGCATTACCAGAAAAACAAGATGTAAGATCATTATTATATGATGTATCACCCTTGTTGTGCTAAGTGTAAACGATATTGAGAAATATCGTTTACCAGCCACCATTGGCTTGCCCTGGGATCAGGGATCAATAGAGCTGGATTCCACATGTATTAGAAAAAAATATCTGACTTGAAACCTAAACCTGAAATCCTACCAATATGTCAACATAGCTCAGCAGTCAACAGCCATTAAGCATGGACTCAGGCTTTTATGTTTTTCCAGGTTTTGTCAGGTGCAGTTCCAAACATACTGTACTGAAAAATATTACAATAAAATTATACAGGTTTATTTATTTATTTCTTGTTTACTAGTGTACATTTTGAGGTCTTGGGGGGTCCTGGGGTCAGTACAGGAACTTACTGGTCCACCCAGAGACAGATAAATAATAACACAGATTCATATATCATGGTTAAATATAAAAGTCAGAGTCACCTAAAGAAACCAGTGTACAAAGAGGAAAGAACACACAGATAAAAATCAGGTTCTATCGTGGATCGAACCAGTGACGTTCTGGCTGAAGGAGCAGAGAAGAAACCACTCTTCACCGTGTGGCTGCTCTTCAGGTTTGAGGTTTCTGCATCATTTCCTATTGTCTATCTACACCATTTGATTCCCTGAAAATTGTTGTTGTTGTTGTTTTTTTTTCCTCCACTAAATTCCCCTCAGTTCAGTACACCTCGTATTACTTTGAAACACAGCAAATAATAAAGTTGTCAGTGTGATGTTTACTGATATACGGGTTTGTGAGATACCTGAGAAACTACAGTCAAACCGACAGTTTTTCCAAGACACATTGTCATAGTTCACCACGATGGCTTCAGGATAACAATAACAAAGCAATTTCTTGGTGAAAAGGTTAATGGAAATATAATGAACACTGCCAAGATTTATTTTGACAGCGAATTATAAACTAATAAATTGTGTGTCCGTGTTTGTTTGGCTAAAACAGATTATAATGCTGAATGAAAACAAGGCATCGACCTGCAGAGCAGCTCTCTGCCAAGCGAGGGCGTTCACAAGGAGATCATGCATCGTTTCCGATCCGTCTCGTCAGTCGCAGTATCTGCAGGCACAGCGCTCAAGTGGACAAACGTCTGAGAGCGCTGCAAATCATAATCACACTTCTAAGAGTCAGCAAAACGGCAGATGTGCAGACTGGGAACTTCAAAGTGACAGCACATTTTCATACATTCACATGAGGCAAACTGATGGGTGTAGGGGGATGTGATGTAACAGGTACAGATTTGGCTTTTAATTTCCATTAGAATTTATTCCCCGCTGTGCACTTTCAGACACTGTCAAATGGCTCCTGTCTGGCTAAGTGAATTGTGCTCCAGCAAAAAATAGTTCAAAATGAGGCGATGAAGTGAAGGTGCTTCATCCTCAACAAAAAATACTTCAGAATCATAAAAATAATAATAATAAAAAACTTCATAATGTGGTTGGAGCATGATTTTCTTTTCCCAGTGCTCTGGCTTTACCATATTTGAAAGACGGCTCTTCAGCCAATGGCACCACGCTGTCCAGTTATCCTCTGCCCTTCAGCTGAAGTGAATAATGAGCATCATTATTATGACAAGGCCCCTGTGTGTGTGTGTGTGTGTGTGTGTGAGATGACCTTTCCTATTGCTCATCCATTTGTGACTCAATGACAAAGAGCCATGAGTTTAACCCCCTCCCTAACCCCTTCTGATTCGTACTCTCTCTCACAGTGCCTGATGTTCTTCATCTTCTCCTTCCCTGCCTCTGTCCTTCAGTGACTGCAGATTACTTACTGGTAAGAAATAGTTGGGCCCTTTATAAAAGTCTTCTTGTTGGTGTGTAAACCTACTGAGGAAACAGATGGTCATCTTATGTACAGGTATGATTTCTAACTAAATAAATGTAAGCTCGCTGCCTTGTTGTTAGTAGTAAATGCTCTTTTATCGCAGTTTTTAAGATTGCATACCTCTTGTTGTGGCTAGTCATTTTATTCCCATAATACTAGTGTTGTGATGGACCAGGGCCAAACGGTGGAGGGGCGGTAAGAGCTCTCGCTGTATGGGAAGTGATTGGTCATTTGTTTTTTAGATTATTCCCAAACCTATAACATCTCCCTGTAAATTCCCACCGTCTAATTAAAGTAAACTGTAATTGAAAACCACCTAAATTATGTACCGTGTTGAGTCAAATGCAGTGCTGCGTTGATTTTAAATGTAAGATTAATGGTTCAAACACAAACACACACACCCCACGCACACACTCTGGGGGCAAACGAAGACAAGCTTGTGTGTTAATGACTTTCTTCCTGCGGTGAGAGGGAAGTTAATGATTTCATTTGTAATCAGTCTGAGCTTCACATCCAGGCCACCTTGACATGTCACAGGTTTGTTTCAACTCTCTCCCGTCACGTCAAGTGCTCACGCAAACCCTCATATACGGTCAAATTCTAATGTGCCATTTTGTCCTCCTCCATACTCACAAAATCCTCCAGTGGTCAGGACACCTGTCTCCATCTCTTTCCTCTGTCTTCTCTATCAGCTAGTTGGTGACAAGTCCATCACTTTCTCTGGCTGATGCTAATCACTCTTCTCCTCATTCAGGTTCCATTAACCTTGGCTTGAGTCACGATGAAAAACTCTCTTTATTCACTGTAAAGCTCAAGCTTATGTTACAGCGAAGGTATATTACATTAAAAGGCCGTTTGAACAAAGATCTTCAGAGCTTCAGTTTTGTTAAAGCCAAACAGCTTTTCTTTTGCTAAAGAATTTCCATTTCCGAGGACATTACCTAAACTTCGAACCCTCGCCGATCCTAGACATTATAATAAAACAGAGCGACCTGTGTGAACCCTGCTCGTTGTTTAAACCTTTAAACAGATTTTTGAGTTTTGTACAAAATGTTTTTCTTGATGCGAGTTTCTCTCTGAATTCTTTTTATTTTTTTGTATTACTTTTCCCCATAATGTTTTCCTCCTGTGAATCTCTCTTTTGAGTTGATGTCAAATATCAGGTCAGAATCACGTCAGTATTTTCAGCTGTTAGAAACTCAGACATATTCTCAACCCCGTTGTCTGCACAGACGGTGAAACCTGCCTCGGCATTTAACCCACGCACAACAACGACTAATGCCAGCTGTTTCAATGGCTGCAGACAAATTTTTTTTTGTTTTTTTGTATGCCAAGTCCTTCATTTCTTATTTTCCATTTTGCTTATTTTAAGAACTTTCTTTGGTAAAACTGCACACTACTGTACTGTATATGAATTTATTTCCTCTGAGTGTTGCCGGTGTTAGAGATTCTTGCTGGCTGCACAATCTCCGCCGAGGATCATTAATTTATCCAAGAACAAATTCTCCTTGTAACTCATGTCACTGCCCGTGTTCGTCCATGTCTCTTGCCACTATATCATCCATCTGCTCTTGTTATGATACTTGTTAACACTGAGACATTACAACATCACCTAGTCTCTCCCTCACTCTGCAGTGACCTGGCAGGCATGTGGCCAAAAGGGACCACCCTAAAGAGCATGTCAGCCCACTGTTTTTTTTTCCTCCTCCAACTCAGCTGCCATGGAAACATGGAAACTGTATCTTTAGGTTGATTTGTTCTTACTAATAGTGTCATGGGCCACGTCAAGTTGTCTTGTGGGTTGTATATGGCCCATAGACAGGAAGTTCCTCACCCTGCAATAAAAGCCCAGACGTAGCAACCCGGTTGAGAAACATGACATATCAACTGAGTTTTGGCAGCGGCATTTTTTTTTTAAAAAAAGAGGAAAAGCAGACCTGATAGACACGACAGCTCTAATTCCAGTGTTCATTTGACAAGAGTGAATGATCATGTTAGTTAGACAGTTGTCTGGCAGACAGAGCAGAGCCGCGGTGAGCGAGTGCCAGGAGGACAAAAAAATGAAGGAAAACCAGGTGGCAGGCTGCACTGAAAATGAACCAAGAGAGCCCTTTGGAGACCATAGAAACTCTAAAATATTGTTTGTCTTTATTTTTTAAATTAGAACGTTTTAAGCTGCGTCTGGATCCAATCTACTCGGAAACAGCTCTCATCAGGTTTAATGGCCCGACGGTTGTCGTAGCATGTGGAAAATATTCATTAGCTGTTTGCTGCCATTAGGTAATTTGCCAGGAACAATGTGCATTTATGCAATTAAAGATGGAAAATACACATGTATGAAGCTTTAAATATAGTAAATGGAATGATACAAATATCATGCTAGTTGCTCAGTAAAAAGTACCTATTGGCCCAGGCAGTTAATGTATGTTTTAAACAAAATCAATATGGATGTTTTAAGGATATACACAAAACTATGCAAAAATAAACCATATAATCATCAACATACATTTATATAGGTATAGGAAGTATACAGTCACAGTGGTTTTTCTTTTACTTTCCTTAGCAAGTATCTGGTACCTGTCTGGTTTGACAAATTCACCACTGGGAAATAGACTGAGAGATGGCAGCTTAATCAATGCACAGCTGCGTTTAACACCCAGTCAAGAAAAATCAGAACAGAAGGTCAGAGTCAAAAAGGTTCAAAGACCAACTGGAAAAAAACATTTTTGAACATACAGTATACATCATCTGAGTCCAAACAATTCTGTTTCCTTCAGGTCAAGACCTGCTTCTCTGCCTCCTGTAGGAAAAAAACAAGGTACTAGAACTAGAAGACAGAAATTTCAAAAGATAATGTCACAGTTCTCAACGTCGGGGATGGGCCCCCAAGGGAGCACGCAGCTACTGCTAAAAGTAATTTCTACAAATAAGTGTTCAGACTCACTACTGTAACTCGTACATGACTGTGTGTTAGAGGAAATTCATAGCTGTGACATAACAAGGCTCCTGTAAGCATGCTCTACAAACTGTTAAACTCCAGTTTTGCACAAGCCCCTCCCCACTCCACTCCACCCCTCAGGCAACAAAACGTTTTGCTTGTTTATTAAATAATTCTCCCACCTGCATGAGAATAATGAATGAATGAACATCCCAGGCACAAACAAACACGGTCGTCCTGAGCCCCCCGAAAGCACAAATGACGATGTGAGAGCCATTAAACTGTTTATGTGTCAGCCTGACTCTCCATCAATTATGACGCTTATCACACACATACTGTGCCCCAGGAGCGCTGGAAGCCCCTTAGCCAGCATTTAGATGCTATTAAAAGGTCCCGTATATTAAACAAGCTGACACATCACATAATGCATGTCGTTTATCAACAGGCTCTCCGCGGACGCTTTTATTCCACTTTCTCTCTGTTTCTCCTCTGACATTCCCGAGGTTGGCATTACGCACCATTTACCCGGGCCTGTTTCTGTTTCTGTCCATCTGGTTCTCCTTTTCGACTGTTTCCTCCCAAACACCATACCATTCCTTACCCTCACTATCATTTTCTTGCCTTTTTTTTCACCCCCGCTCCTAAACTTACTTTCCACTGCTCGCCCCATCGATTCCGCATTCTTCTATCTGCTCTTCTCGGCCCTGCTGTCTTCCTCTTCCTACCGAGGCACTGTTGCTCCTGAAGTGAGTAATATGTTTCGGCGTAATTAGGTTGGTCTACTTCAGGTGGCTGCCAGGATAATTTACATGCAAATAAAGTGAACCAATCAAGGTTCACAGATGAAATAGATGTCATTGTATTTCGTGACTGTATGAGAGGTGACCCTTGGAGCAGGAAATTAACAGGTGGGTGGGAGGCTGATACCTGGCTTTTACACCAACCATCTCCATGTCCTCTTTCACAACATCCACAAATCTCCTCTGAGGTCTTTCTCCTCTCTTCTGGCAACTCATTGTCTGATATATTTACCATCTCTCCTCACCTTTCTAACTTACCCTCCAAATGTTAACTGCCACTCTGATCTGCTCATTATTAATTCTGTCCGTCCTGGTCACTCTCAGCCTCTTAACCTCTGCCACCACCATCTCAGCCTTTTATCTGTTAGACAGAGCTTTTATGAAAGACGATGAACAGAACAGAAGTGTAATCACTCTGTCACACTGTAGAAAACTTAGACTTTGACAGGAAACTGGGCTGAACTAATCACTCACTCTCTGTTAAAGAGACGCATTTGCGAAAAATTTCACAGGAGTTTTTTTCTGTCCCTCTCGAATCCCTGGGCCCCAGTTTAAGGTAAGTAAATTACAGCAAAGTGCTACTTTATTCTGACAGCACCGCAGACTCACATTCAACTTTAGTGCCTGTTTCCTGGACGTGATAGGGAACATTTAAACGTTCTTGATCTCATTCTCATGGATTGCTCCCCCCTTAGTCTATCTCCGTCGGTGGAGAGGGTGTTACTCAACAAGCCAGCTGGGAGATGTTTAGAGCTCCACTTAAATGGATAAATAACCCAGTCCTGCCTGGTCATCCAGAAATGAGTGTACCCATTAGTTATGCAGCCAAATGGCATTCCTCGGATCAGATTAATGCCCTATGATCTTTGATCGGCCTCTGGGCTGAAATGAGCCAGAACACACTGTGAGCAACAGGCCTGTGTTAATGAACAACGCGTGACAAAAAACATATTACGCCATCTGCAATAAGAACACAAAAATATATTTTGTATGAAGAAGGAGAAGTTAAAAAAGTGGAAAAATAGGACCAGGATTTACTGCACACCCAAAGATGATGCTTTTAAAATGGTTCAAAACCCATAAATACTGGCCGACGTACAGAGGTGAGTCACGGAACAAAAAATGTATTTATGCCGTGACAATCTGGGAAGTATATATATTTTTAATGGCTTAAGTCAGTGGTTCCAAACCTTTTTTGGCCTGTGACCCTATATTCACATCACCCATTTCTGGCGACCCCAGCGACCTTTCCTTTTTTTTTAGAATATTCTAGAAATAATGAATTCTGGAAAAAGAGGTCCTGCATCATCTCTGGCCACAGTGAAGATCTGATAAAAAGTACTACAGTACTTCATGTTCAGCGTCGGTCTGTCATGTCTTTTGTGTATTGTGTCACCTCGCCACAATAACAACTACTATAAACATATACAAAAACCACATTTCTAATCATATTTTATAATAGTAAAAGTATATATTTTAAAAAATAGAATAGTTAGTTTATTATAGTTTTCCAGTAAAAAAATCATACGCTCAACATTTCAGGGGAGCCCATTTGACTTCCAGGCAACCCAACATGGGGTCCCGACCCTAAGGTTGAAAAACACTGGCTTAAATTTTGTCACCTAACAACAATGTTTGTATTGTAATTCTAAATTAAATTAAAAGTTAGATCTTTTTACGATTTCTTGACATTTTTTGAGAAAAAAAAAATCACAGATCAGGACTTTACACTTGTCGGTGTCAAACCACAAGGTCATCAAGTGGACGTAAATAAGCAAACTCCAACACACAAACAGCTCCTGCATAGTCAGTGCATGGACTGTTCATTTCCTAGTCTTGCCAAAAGGCTCCAGACCACATGTCTAATCCTGACTCTGACCAGCTAACACCACAGTCTGTCCCCAATAAACAACTTAAGTCTAACTTTGAGAGGAGATTGGGAAATGAGAAAAGGACTCATTAAATTAGGCTTTGGTTCCTCTTATCCAATTGGATCACACGGTCAGAGGTAATACCAGTAAATTACCTTAATAAAGGAAAAGAGTAAACAGAGTCACAGTGACACACACACACACACACACACCAACACAGAGAGGATACAGATGCCAAAGCAATGATGGCATCGTTGGACCGAACACCACCTGCCTGGCTCAGGGCTTTCGTGCGTCGAACACACCCAGCTGTCATTCAGCTCCCTTTGGTGTGTGCACGCTGTGTCCTCGCTGTGTCCTCGCTGACCTCAGTACTTTGTTGTAACCCTGGTTCTCCTTTTGTTTACTCATTAAAACACTTTTCCTGGTT
>NC_024326.1:3234928-3247946 GCF_000523025.1 Cynoglossus semilaevis
TCTGCCTGCCCTCTTCTTCACACATCTTAACACTGTCACCGTGGCAATTCACGCTGTATATTTACCACAATAAAATATTATGCATGTGCTTGTCCACAAAGTACACATAATGGCTGAATAAAAATATTAGGTGAAAAAAAGAAACAAACACCAAAAGGCATTAACGCAGAACTTCAGACACACCATTAAAAAAAAACATCTAAACTTCTACACACACTCACACTCAAAGATATGTGTGCCCCACAGTGTACACACTGTAAGCAAGCTGGTCCTCTAATCTGTGGCTTGCTTGGGGCTTCTTCCAAAGTCCCTGGACCTAAAAAGGCCTAGCCTGACAGGGCTGGAAGAGGTAACACCCTACACTTAGCCACATGGAGCTAACTTGCCCACACCCAGCTAAACACAGCCAGATGTGCAGTGCCTGGTAGTGTGGTACACTGTCACTGCTTACAAGGATATGAACTTATGTATGAAAACAGGGAATTGTCTCAGTTCAGCTGCCAAATCACTGCAATCGTGTGGCGGCAAATGCAAAGCGTTGATGTCCGATCAAGCCCCACTCTAATGCTCAGCCAGTATCTTTGAACGACACGGTCAACAACAGATGGTTTGTGGGCCTCGTCTAATAAGGGGTCAGATAATGGGACACAAGGAATGGAGAAAAAGAGTAGAAACTGATTATCTTTGGAGCCGAGTTGACAGCCTGTACAGGTGTGGCTGGATTTGAGTTCAACAACAACGAAGCTGAGAGCAATACGTCAGAGTGCAGCCAGGAGTAATGGAGTACAGGAACAAAAACAAGCTCCAGATGACTGTGAGGCAACACAAGTGACTGTGTACACGCCGTGTGTGTGTGTGTTTATCTACGTGTTTTTATTTGCACATCATTAGAATGTTTAAAGGTCGCAGCTGAGTGCTGCTTATTATGTCTGTCTGTAGTCTGTGTTGTTTACCCGCTGAGCGATTGTAAATGAGGTGTTTCCTAGAAAAATGGGAAAAGTTCAAAGAATGACAAACTATCTCGGAGCGACCTCTTTGTCCATCTTGGACAGGTTCGTGTGGCCTGTGTGTCCGTAGGCATGTGTGCGCGCGAGTGTGTGTTTGTCTGTTTTGGCATGGTGCGTGTATTCCTCTGTCATGGCAGTAACTGCACCCTGGGAAACAGGAGAGACAACGTGGAAGAAGAAAACAGTGCGAGTGGAGAAAAGTAAGCAAATAGCTCTGGGCCTCTGAGGTCAGGGGGATTAGTGTCATTTGGAAAGGTCAGTGCGTCGGCCAAGATTATTTCTGGTCACCAAAGGGCCAAAGCAAATGAGTGGTGAAGAGACATGTGTCTAATAACAGGAGCAGGTCAGTGAACATGAATTATTGTAAGAAGAAAGGGGGGAAAAAAACGTGGGTCTTTTATTGTACGATCGCAGTGGCTCATGGTTGGACTCACTGTAACACAAAGGCAGATCTCCTGCTCTCTGATCCTCAGTGTCTACTGCACTGTCAAACACTTACTGTCAAACGCCTTGAACTGTCCACTGAGGGACATATGTAGGGTACGTCCGGCATCTTTGAGAATGTCCTCCATCTCTCTACGGCTGAGCATGGCCAAGTTGTCCTCCATGTCACTGGTGCAGCAGGTGTAACCTTGTGGACACATGCGCAGGTGCTCTCCTAGGAGAACATAAGGACAGAATAATTGTTAAGAAGGAACTGAATCTGAGGAAAGACAGAGAGGCAACAAAATAGGGAGACAAGGAAATCAAACCCAGTACTGTTCACAGTCTCTCCCTTTTTGTACTGTGAATATAAGTAACTCTTTATTTTTAGGTACAAAATGTTCCACTAAGAGCGGGGGCCTCACACCTTGATATAAGCAGTTGTCTGTCATACAGTCAAAGGTGCGTGTGTTTCTTTACCTGACTGCCTCAGCACATTAAAACATGATCAATGCCAAAGCTCCTCCGAGAGAGACGGAGCCGGAGTACAGCATCAGCTCCCATCCATTTTAATGATTCACTTCAATGAGCAAGCTGAAGGTGCAGTTGCTGTGAATGTGCATACTCACACACACACAGGCGGGCAGAGGATCCTGTTGATGCATCTGCTCCTCTGTCAGTCACCAAAACTAAATCCTAAACTAAAGTTTTTTTTTTCAATAAAGTAAAGTTCAGTGCGTCTTCAGATTTTTAATAATAATGATGATAATTATTATTATTATTATTATAGGACAGATATGAAGATGAAGATTGTTCTTGTCTCTAAATTCCTGTCATGAGAGATGGAACTCACTATAATAACATTCTCTATCCAACTTTATTTACTCTTAGTTCTGAAGTGTTGATAGTTAGAAATAACGATGCTATTGTTAATGAATAAAGAGGTTTTTCCATTTGTCTTAAAACTTTTCTATGTGGACAACTTTTTAGTCTCTGCCTGACTGGGACAGCAGACCACTGATCTTCTATTGACCAGGCAACACTACTTATTTGCTGTCCTACGTGTTAGCACGTGTTATGATTTACCACAAATAAAAAAGATTGACATCTGACGACGTGTAGATGATGGTGAGAAAGTAAACTCCAGTGAAAAAACTTTGATTAAACCAGCAGCTCTGATGTTATTTGTTATTTGTTTCTGTTGTTGTTATGAGTTCACCGGCTTCAAAATGACAAGCATTATTATTCAGCCTCAGTGTGATTTCAACCTCCGACTTCAGCCCCCCCCCCCCATGCCGGAGGGTTGTCTGAATCCACTTTATTGCCTTAAGCAGTTTGTTTCAAAAAATAACACATATGCCCTTAAACAAATGCATAAGTTTCCCAGACATATATAACTTGGCTCTTAATGAAAAAAACCTTGTGCTAGGGAAGAACAAATGTCCTAGTTTTCAAAACCAAAATGAATGTACCGACACACAATTAGGTAATAGTACTGCAGCATATTAATGTACACGGGGTTCATCAACAAAGCCGTCTTCCACGTATAGCGCCAGGTGACGGTGTCAAGAAATAATGTTTGTTTCGTGAACAGCTGCGTTGCAGCCCAATCCTTTCAGTCTCAATCGCCCTGACATTGAGCTCATCAATGAGCTGCTTAAAACGCCTGCATAAAGGCAGTTATGAATGCAGAAAACAGGCAGCACTGCAGGACTGTGGAATTAAAGATTTACTGTCTCTCCATCTCCTATTAGCATGCAGCGGGCAGAACATCACCTGAGGGTGAGTCTATAGGCCCAGAGCTGCCATCAATACCATTGATCCTGCCAAGCGTTTCATCATCACTGCTACTGATTCTGTGTTCAGTGACTACACGCAGGCCTTTCACCTTCATTTACTGTAGTTGTTACCTGAGTTAATCAACCGTCTCGCAATCCTGCACGTGATCTGAGGTGTATTTTACAGTCCGCAGGACGGGAATCGATGCATTCCACCGATTTTGTGTCAAAAAGTTAAAGAGCAATTAAGGACTTTCTTTTCTCCCTCCGTTAGCGTCGGAGTAACGAAGAGGTTGTTGAGCTAAAAAAAAAATTTGAATTATTTCAAAACACACAATAATTGTTCATAGAATTCACACACATTTGTATTACTGCACAGAGGAGAGCATCCAGGTATAATACTGTATGTAATTGTACAGTAGAGCTGTGCTGCAGTCTGCCATCCCACTGGACAACAGTGACACACACACACACACACACTAACACACTTTAATGTGTGTGACAAGCTGACATATTTCAGTGTGCAGTGGCATCTGAGCACTGGGTTCACACAGGGATTCAGTCAAATCATTGCTGTGCAGCAGGACAGGTCACCTGCAACAGAGCTTTCTATTTCCAGCTGGCTGAATGGAAGGAAGTGTGTGTGTGTATATACATAAGTCTGTTTTTGCTTTGTTTTTCTCTCACATTAACAGTCTAATGTTAGAGTTCAACACTTTGCGGTGCTCATAATACCCAAGTATTTTCAGGACTAGGAAGTAATTAGGAAACATGTTTTCATTACAGACCGCAGGGCCTCGTCCGAGACCCACTTTAATAATTAACCATTTTCCCATCTGCCTTTTGCCATTTCCTGGTGGAGTTTTGACACTCTAAATAAACTTAATTGAACATTAAAATATAAAATGATAAAAAGAAATACTAAAAAACAAAATTAATATTTGGGGCCTTCACTTCCTCCACTGCACAGTTAAAATTGGCTGCAGAAGAAAAAAAAGACATAAATTGTTGGAGTATGGTTTTAAGCAACAAGTTCAACAGTCATCTGGGCACTCATAGTCAGCAATTTAACACTGTAGCCATCCATTATTGTCTTTCCACATACATAGCTGCTAAACGGTGGGTAATTCTCTAACTATTAGCTTATCGCTACCCACCAGGGAGGAAGAATTCTAATAAAAAACATCCATGTGTGGGAAGGAAGCGACCGTCTCGGAGAGAGGGTGGGAAACACAGAGAGAGGGAGAGGGGAGGTCAACAGGAAATTAAGACAGAAGAAAAGCCAAAGTCTGTTATTTCTGTGGGAGTTTCTGAACAATGCTGAAGAACTTACTGTCATGCTCCTGTCCAGTAAGTCTGTCAAGGATAAGTAAACCCTCTGTCACTATAAAGATAGTGAAAATAACCTTTAGCTGCTTTTCATAGTGTATCGTTCCAAATGTTATTTTCCCAAAGATAAAGGTAAATCAGAGACAGATGTAGAGAGTATCATGTTTTTATTACCTTGTTATTAAAAGTTGTGTTAAATCTTGACATCTATCCTGTTAGGATTGATAAAATCCAACTTCCTGCAGAGTTAACACAGCTAACACGCAGGGTTATTCCAATCGAAACAAAGCACAGAACTAGTCATTAGTAGGTAACATAGTGGGAGATGGAGAGAATAACCAGCAAACTGTAGATTTGCTGTGCTAACTGCTGACTTAACAAACGATTCCTTTCACAATATCAAGAGTTCAGTAGTTGACGGGTCAACAGTGTTTTGTGCCTCCATCTTTTAGGTGGAGGATGTGCAGTATTTCAGGATATTGCCATCAAGAAAGTCAGACAATTCACACAGTGTCTTTTGTGTTAAACTTGGAGTCCATTAGGCTCGCTCCAATTTCAGCTTCTCAAGCACTGATTCTCTGTCCATGACAATACCACTACCTCCTGATCGGTCTTAGCATACTTCCTGGTAGGCTTCATCATCATCACACTCTCCTCCTTTTTCATTTGTGCTGCAAATGAAACCTAACCCTGGTTCTGACAGCAATTTATTCTTTAACCCTTCTTGTGAACTGCATGCAGTGAACAAACACTGTCAGGAAGTGTGTTTGTGTGTGTGTGTGTGCATAGCCTGGCAGATTAATGATGTCACAGAGGAAAACATGCATGAAAAATCAGGAATCACAAACATGTGCACTCACCCTCACTCAAACTTTAATGATGGATTAGGGCAGAAGAGTTGAAAAACATCAGCGCAACATGTCTGTACTCAGTGGATTTACATAAAGGCCAGACAAATGCATAGTTCTAAACAAGCTAATACACTAGCCTGTGATTATGAGCTGCCCCTCAGCATGACTGTCATACTTTCAGTATCTGTTGGCACTTGTATTTACACAGGCAAAGCCAAGCACAGGGAACCTTGGGTTTTAGATTGTGTAAATATTACTGTACTCCCACTGAATTCCATACACGCATACTTTAAAAATACGTTAAAATCGCTATTTACAAACACACATTACACTCAAGGTGAAACTGGTTGAATATAAATTCCTCACTGATGTCTGAGTTGCAGCAATCACGTTAATGAAAACTTGTGTAAGATATGCATTTAACAATTTCGTTTTTTTTTTTTTTCAAATTGTGAGAGAAATGTTTCCTGACACCATGGATTATGTAAACTTTAGATAAAGTAAAGATTTATACGAAACATACAAAATATAATAATATATAAACACAAATATGGATATATGTAGAAATATGACATGTATGTCCATATCAGAGAGACCTGGATAACCTTTATATATGTTCAAATATATGTCATTATTTACATATGACATATATATAAGTAATGACATATATATGTTCAAATATATATGACATATATATCCATATCAGACCAGACTTTCACATCATCACTAAAAGAGATTCTCATTCACTCACATGCACAACTGCGCATTACTGCAGATCCTCCCTCTCTCATCATCTCTAACTACACTCTTATTACCTTATTTCACCTCAGGTTCAAGCTGCTACAATAGCTCCTTTGCCCAGTCATTCTAAAAGGTCAATGCTACGATAATCAGGACAAAGATGTCTGAGTTCCACTTATCCTGCTCAGGGAGCTGGTTGAATGTCAGTCTGCCCTGACACACCGTACATGACTGACACACAACGACACCTGTACATTTTCCACTGAAACAGGATGTAACAGAAGTCCTCTCATGAAACCCCTCTGCATGATAGCTACCTCAAAAGACCCAACATTGAAGTAGAGTCCATACAGTTATTATAGATTATGCCTTTTTTGCTTGCTTAACAGATAAACAAGTACAAAGCAGCAATACTGTCATTGTTTACAGATCAAATCAGATTAGCGAAGACGTTTTGGAATTTCACAAGAGCAGGAACCAATCGGAGAAAGAAAGGAGGTCACTCTGCATCTTTATTTCATACCTCATTTGTCGACAATGGATTACATGTGACACCCAGGTGTAGTGACGGTGCCGGCTGTCCCAGTTTCTCCCTAAACATCTTTCTGCCACTTGTTATAGACGTGTCCCAACTTGAGCTTCACTTGACTCTCATGTTGAATGTCGTCTGTGTGTCCGTGAGTTAGCGCAGAAACATTTTAAAGGAGCGCAAATATCGATGAAAATGTATCGCCGGCCATCCTATAATCCTACAATAAATGATGTAACAACAAGACACTGAGAGCTGACCTCATTTAAGGAAAGGATTTTCAACCAAATCTCTTCATCGTGCTTTTTAAGTTTTCTCTTCATTTAAGGAAATCTCTTCATCGTGCTTTTTAAGTTTCTTTAACTGTGGCTTCATCAACATTTTGTCATTACATGCGTCATAGTGTTTATAATTTCCCCTAAAATATACGCTGAGTGTGCAGCACAGGTAGAATGGAAAATGCACGTGTGAAACCGGTACTGTTTGTACCTGTGCTTGCATGGAGAGAGAGGTAGAGAGAGAGAGAGAGAGAGAAAGATCAAGAGCACATGCAAGCTCCCCTTCGCCGCAGGCCTGTCTCTTTAATGGTGAGTGAACGAACAAACAATGAAGCCGGTTCCCCTGTGCTTGTAGTAGCTGCTTAGAGAAGCAGGTGCTGATAGATAGAAGCTGACCCGCTGCTGTCAGGGCCTGTTTAAGCAACACCGGCAAGAACACTTCTAGCCAAGTTTCAGTCAGAGACACAGACGGGGCGGCTGCCAGGTGACACAGCTGAGAGAGAGAGAGAGAGAGGGGGAGAGGGAGAGCTGCAGACAGGAGAAAATGGGAAGACGAGTACATAAGAGTCGCAGTGACAGAAAATCAAAAGCGGAGAACATGTTTTTTTTTCCACATCTCCTCTGCCTATTTGCCTAAAACCTTTGGATGGCAGACATAACAAAGAATCTTTATGAAGCACACATTCATTCATGTACAATTGACCTTAAATACGATTGAACTGTTTCATTGACTTGTTGCCACAGTGAGAAGTGTCCTCACAAAGCCCTCAATCCCCAGCTGTAGACCAATCAGCTTGCACTCCTGCCACTTTTTAAGCATTTTCAAAGGCAGATAAAAAAGGTTGTTATATCATCAATTCAATTTTATTTAATCCTCAACCGTGAGTTAGAAATACTTTAAATGTCGGCTGATCTGATTAAAGATCAGTACTTGGTGAAAATAAAAAAAGATGACTGACATTTTGCTTTAGCCACCAGATCAAAGCACATAAAAGCCTCTCAGTTCTTCCTTCAACTTCACTCGTCTCCCTCCTCAAACTTGCTTTCCTCCTTTTCTTCCCTCGCCTCTGGCTGGGAATCTGGGTTCCTGAAGCGCAGATCCACACATGCCTGCTTCGTCAGATGCACACTTTTTTATTTGTGGCTGCGGCCGTACAACTAAATTTAGCTTCAGGGTTTCTTATCTGTATCACTCATGTCATTTGGCTACATATTGTATAAATCAAGATAAAGAGAATTATCAGCTGTAACATGGAGACATTTCTGGAAATCACAGGATAGAGGAACGCTACATCGACTGCAATGTTAGAAATGAGTCAGAAAACCGACCTTCCTTCTGAAGCCCTATGAATTAACAGAGTACCAATAGCAGGGTTTTTATTACAGTGTTTTAATTAAAGGATCAAAAGAGTGTATTTTTCCTAGCAACTGACAATCAAAAGCATTGTGACGATGCTAACGGAGGCAGCAGTCTTCAATGATTGCTTTCAAAACGATCGTTTATTAGTCCTATTTGAAGTGAGTCATACGCAAACCGTGATTTTGAAAGGCTGTCTGACATGGGAACTAATGATGTACAAGGGAAGCCCTGTTTTGGCAATGTTCAGTGCTCATGGCGTGCGTGCCAAGCTGTCTGTTTTGAAGTCAGGTCAGGACAGGCCAGCACTTCAGGCCTTTCTTAGTCACTGTGAGTCAGGAAAATGTCTTGACAGCAGACAGACGGGCTTTGCTAACTGACAGCCAGGCAGCAAAACTCTACGGCCAACGATACTGAAAGGATAGATTTACCTGTCAAAAGTGGACAGCATGACAACAGACTTTTTTTCCAGCCCTGGCGGCGAAAAGAGCGGTCATAAAAACAGCAGCAATGTAAACAGGGGTGAACACATTCAGGAGATATAAGAAGGATCACGTTTGTGGATCCTGCTTTTTGTCACTTCAATCAGTCCATTGTATTGGCTCCTGGCTGCACAGTGAAACAAAACGGACCACTATATGGCACAGTGGCTGTGTTCAGCATCAGGCTGACTGACTCATTGTCCTATAGAGACCACAATCTCTGATGTCACACCGGCCATGCATGATTACAATCAAAGTGGGCCTCAACAAGTAACACATAATGACCGCAACCTCAGCAGTGCATGTGCTTCGTGGGAAAAAAAATGAAATTGAGACTGTGAGTCACATGACCTGCGCGGGCGTGTGTAGTAAGAAGTCAATTTTCAGAAAGCTGGTACAATCTCTTTGATGCAACAGAAACAAAAAAAAATATTTTCCTTTTTACCAACTGACTGTGTCAAGTTTCACAACCTTGGGGTCGAGACCCCATGTGGGATCACCTGGAATTTAAGTGGGGTCACCTTAAATGTCTAGTTATAGATGAAAAAAAAAATATTATTAAAATTTGCAAGAACTTTATGATGTCCAAATAGGGTCACAAGTCGATAAAGGTTAGTCACTGGGTCATTGATCTAAAGGGTTAAAGCACATGCACATTCAGCAGCAACTACTACTGACACACTATAAATTATTGTCAAGCCTGTGTTTAGATGGTATTTTTTCAACTTTGGCCTTCGAAGTTATTATATTGATACCTGCTACTACCACCTTTCGGAACTACTAGAGGCTCTATGCACCTTGTGGCAAAGCTATTGCAGGAATACCTCTACCTTTTAAATTAAACTAAAGAAACAGTATAGCTTCAGCTTGGACAAAAAAATACCAGAGGACATTTGTACAAATAAATAAATAAGGAAAGCACAAAGACAATGCATAGCTACATTAACCGGTGAGCCAGAAGTACACTTCTCAAGGCAAATGCACTTTCAACCCACTGGTACTTAAGCTGGTTGTGTTGTAACTGCATTATCCTGTCATAAAGGCAAATTCTGTGAATTTGTCCATACAGAACGGAGAGCAGAGATTGACAAACACTTTCAAAACAGGACAAATAAAGAGAGACAACGTAGGCAAAGGGCGGCATTACAGCAAATGAACAATTTGGTGGCTCACACACTTTACCATCGACTTGAAGTTTTGTTCAGAGAGACTTCTGTTTGATCTTGAGAGAATGATTCCATTCACGGCGACGCGGTCTACGTTGCATATGAATAGACTGTTAAATACTTAATTTGATCTTTGCCCAAAATTTCGAATGGATACTCTAAATAATTTGACAGCGCTGAAAATTAAACGGTGCCATGTCCTTGCAGAAAATATTCTATTAAATATAAACCGAATTCAACCAATGCATTCATAATTGGGTGCAATGTTTACTGTGCCAAACACAGTGTTTATAATTAAGCTTGGCTAATGCTGGCCTTGGGGTTCCTGTACAGTCTGAAAGGTTTATTTACAATACTTTAGACTGGATCACTTAATTGGTCGACCTTAATGTTTATAAAAAACAAACAAAACAAAACAAAAAAAAAACACCAAATAGAAATCTTTTACACATTTCTATGCTGAAAGCCAAAACCGCGAATAAAACCGAATTTGTCATGGCTTAGGACTAGATAGCGCGTCCGTGTGGTGAGTGGTCAAACGACGACCTTTCTTGAACTTGAACAAGCATAATATTATATAAAAACATATTTTTCCCCACTGCTGATGGGGCAGTGGACAGATAATGTGCAGTTTGAGATATTCTGTTCTGCACCGCACAAGCCAGGAATTCCTCACAGATAGATCAGACCACGGCAAATTACTTTTCACCATAACTCTGAGGGGAATTACAACCAGAAGGGGCTCAGAATTGATGTGCAACCCAGATGAACTACAAGCTAACCCTCAGTTTTACCCTTCCAGCACTGTTTTATTTTACACTTAACTAAAAAAAAAAAAGGAAAGGCAAACTTTGACAGCCATTTCTAACACTCACATCCTAACCCCAGCTACTTTGGCGTTGAGATCATAACCCTTTAAGGCCTTTGGAATCAAGAATGGCTTACTGGTGGACTGTGTTGAGTCACAGCAGCTTTGACAAAATCCAAAATGTGTGAAGGAATGTTTGTCTCTCGCTTTCGGTCCGCTGTCTAATCCCCCTTTGAGTTCAAGCCCCAAACTTCGCTCTTCATGAGTGCATTTCCGAGAAAGAAAGAAATAAAAACTTGGTGCATGTGACACTTTTGAAAAAAAATGAACACCCCCTCAAATGATCCCTATAACCCTTTTCCTCGGTACATTTTAATATAATTAAATGAAAAACTAGAAATTATGCTTTTTATTGTCTCTCGTCTTTACATTAGAATTTTTCTTTGTAATATTTCAATCTTAAAAAATAATTTTCCTCCCCTTTGTTTCATTTAATTGTCGAGCTCTGTGAGCTAGGAGGAAATGTTCAGCCAGGAGATAAACATAATCCTCTATGTGCTGAAATGCTTTAAAGACGCTGCCTTATTATAATGCGACCTATTTGATTTTAGCTTGATATAAACACTTTAATACTGGCACACTGCAGTGACATTTTAAGTAAGGATTTGCTTTTGAGATGCCAACAACCCTATTTCATCACATCCTCTTGACAAACAGGAGGAAAAAAAATCAATGCTGTTTAAACAGTTATGTTGGCACAGAGTTTAACCCTGTAGCTGAACAGCAGTAGGACTACAAGAAGACAAGGCTTCTACACAGTCATTAGCTGCAAGAAGGCTATCATCGCAGAGCAAGAGGTGAAGGGGAGAAGGGGAAGGAAGGAAGCAGGTGAAGGCCAGAGGGAGGCAGCGAGGGCAGCGGCTTTTGGTGAAGGGTAAATGGTTAGGGCAAAACGAGGAGCTGAATGGAGTATGGAGGAGTAAAATGAGAAATGATAAGAAAGTCAGAGAATTAGCACAGGAAGAAAAAGCAGAGAGAGAGGAAATGGGGGAGAAAGAGGGAGAGAGCGATTAAGTAGAGAGGAAGCCAGAGAAGAGACTTTACAGTAGCAAGATATGAATATTTGAATAATACCCTTTTCAAAGGTAAGAATGTTAGTAATGGCTTTTCAAATGGATGTTTATATATATATATATATAAAGGTTTTGTGCCTGTTCGAACTCACACTGCTGCAGAGCCACAGCCAGTATAAAGTCTCTCTGGCTACCAGCTGTGATGACCATCTTGCTCTGGAATATCCAGAGAATGTCCTGACAAGAATTCATTAAAATCTTATGGAAAAATAAATAATTCTTACTTCTACATAATTCACCAGTATGGCAACGGCAAATTTAACTCATGGTGCATTACATTAAGTGCAGGGTAGTAGAAGAAGCTTAAACTTGATTGGCAGAATTATTTCTTTATTCTCCTTTCATTTAGCAAGAAAAAACTGAACATGTAACAAGAACTCTAAGGTGCAGTTCAAGTGATTGCACTTGAAATCAAAATTAATAAAAAAAAAACGTTTTTAGCATTTTCCTCCTGAATACAATGTAACAAACTGCAAAAACATGTTGATTTGTTAATAGGATTAATTTGTTATTTGATTTTGTTCATGCAGGTGCAGTGAAACTGCAGTCTTTTTAATCTTTTAAATCAGCTATTAATTTCAACTAAAAGCCAAATAATAATTGGTTCTTATCCTAAACTATTGTTATGAATACACAGACTATTCTGGCTTTACATCAGGGTTGCCCAATAAGTAGATAAGTAGTAGACCATAGCATATATAAAATGAACATTTTCAATTTAGGTGGATACATTTAGCCTGGTCATTTGAATAGTATCTACCAAGCCAAAAAAAAAATTGGACACAAGCCTGTACTACGTAATATATGCAGGTCTACTTACAACACATAATATGATAAATACTGGATCTGTTTTTCATTTAAACTGCGGGGTCTATGTTTAAGGATCGTCCAGTAGAACAACTGAATATTTTATGCACCTGATAAATGTGTGAGTAAGTCTGAGAAAGAACTGTAATTGACCCCCCCACACACAGTTATTCAAAAGCCTTACAGTCACTGCACTGCACTTCCAAAAGCAGAGGAGACCCACCCTCCACCACCCACCCTTCCCACTTCTCATCCAGCTGTGAGATGGTGCTCTGAATGCTCTAAAGAGCATCAGACTTGACAGTGTGGGCTTAAGCCTGCACTCGGCT
>NC_024326.1:3247951-3316315 GCF_000523025.1 Cynoglossus semilaevis
TCCCTACATCACAGCCACCTACAAAGCCCACCATTGTTTGGCGTGGGCTATGCCCTCTACCCCCACTCCTCGCTGCAACCACCCTGATCTTGTTACACTGGCAGCTCTGTTAATTAACCTCAAATCTGTCAGTGACGGCTAAGCTGTGCCAAAGCAGACATGTCAGATCATGTCCAATTTGAACCTTTACAAGTTTTCTTCCCTGAGATTTTTCGTGGGGAGCAAAAAAAAGAAAAAGAAAAAAAAGAGGAGCAGGTATTTGCACAACTGGACATCAAAATGTTCTGCAGTTATACAACACGTTACTGTAACTGTGATTAAATCTACTGTGATTATATATATATATATATATATATATAGTAATAATAATATAAGATCAGTTTAGAAGTGACCTTTCCACTAATTAACACCCTCTTGAGTTTTTTTTTTTTTAATTATTTTGAGTCAAGGTCAACTATGGATGAGAAGTTAAAATAGTTAATTATCCTAAGCTCAAAAAGGGGAAGAAAACATATATAATATATAAGACACTGACTAAAACCTGTCACAAAAATACAGCACAGCACAAAACGATGCCTAATTCAACCAACCTCCTTTTAACCTGCAGCTCTGAAGAGAGAGAAAAGTAGAGAAGCAGATGCAGTGCTTCTTCTGCAGCACAGCAGCGTTGCTTCACAGAGAGGAGACACTGAACATCAAAGCCTGAGCTAGAAATAGGGAGAGAGAAAAGAAGAGGGTGGGAGGCAGCAATAACTGACAGCCGGTGTTTTTTTTGTTTTTTTTTTTCTTTCTTTCTCACCGAGAATCTTTCCTGAGGAAAGAGTAGAAGACAGAGGTGGGTTGAATGGTGAAATGACAAAATCAATGGTGGAAAAGGTGGAGTTAATGAAAAGAGTGCAACCTTTGATTTAAGGGAAGAGAAGTACAGACTCCACAGTCTTATTGAGACTGGCTTTAGCAGACAGCACCATAGGTTCCCTTTATAGATTGCAATAAGGAGAAGTTGCCCACGGATAACTGCCAGGGCAGATATCTGTATCACCAAATACCACTGCACTGCACAACCGTGGCCCTTACAAGAGCTACAGGCGGCTTTAACTACAAGGTCAGACGTGCTCATAAAAGTGGATATTCCCTTGACTTTGCTTGCTAGCTGACACACACATACACACATGCTGCGTACACTCACTACAAACATACCACAGGAACGCCTAGAGGTGCAATAAAAATGTGAACCGAGACTGATTCTGTTTGCTAAACAAGGAAGAGATAATATTATACCATCAAGAAGACAAATCTGCAGCATCACACAGCCCTGAACTACCTCCACCTATGGGCTCCATCCTGAACTTCTGACAACAAAAAAGAGATCAAGTTCAAATGGATGGAGTTTGTCTTCAGAGAGGTCAAAGCGATACTTACTCTAGTGCCCTGTGCCTACTGCTGTTTGATGTCTACAGAGAGACTCAGGTGTAATGACTTAGTGGAGAAATAGGACAAACTGTACCAAACACTTATCCAACTCAATTCAAACTGTAATTGTTGACATCAGACAAAGCTTTAAAAAAAAAAACAGAAATCCAACTGGGAGCATTTGAAACAGCAAGGTTTCCATTAAACCAAGAAAGTTTGTGACTAATAATAATTGAAACATGATAAAAGAGAATGTATGAAAAGGAATATTTATAGAAGCCCTAATGGTGCATTAGGTGCTGTGTTCCCAATAGAGAAAGGCCCGGTTGGACCGTCTGTAAAAAGGCTGCTGTGGGAGGTGAATAATTTGCAAAGTTAAAGTGGCGTCTATAATAACTACTTCATGTCAACGACGGAAAGCAGGCTGACGCATGCAATAACATGTTAAAAAAAAGAAGCTTTCAGAGGAGAAAAAAATAGTAAAAAAGTACCAATATGGTGAAAGCGGGGAGAAGCAGAAGGAGAAGGAAATATTACAGCTTTGCCAATGAATGTTTCAGATTCGAAGGTTTCTCGTGACGATAGAGAAGCTTTCACGCAGGGCTGTTAGACAAAAGGTCCGAAACATTATGTGGTGCTATCATTTTACCTTAGAAAATGCACAATCATTTTCACACCTTACAGCTTCTCTTATTGTATGTTTTACTACGCATCCATCATCCTTGTACGGATTTAACGTAGTGCGAATAGACACCAGTGGGAAAAATGATTAAAACAGCAGATAGTGTTTAATTAAGGGGTCCATAGGCTCTGGACCCCATGATGATGACATACAGTATTAATTCAATACCCCATTTTAAAATTAAGTTATGATGTATAATATAATATTATATAATATACTATTATATAACATTAAGGCCAGTGGTCAGTAATTAAATAACTGTGGTCAATATTCAAATTATTTCTCTAAAAAAGCCCACTTACAAAGCTAAGTTCAACTTCAGATCCCTTTCCCAAAAAAATTTTTTTTTTTGAGAGAGTTCTTTAATCCCGTAGATGTTTTTTTTAATCTCACTGTGAGGTCTGACTAATGTCTCAATTGGATTAAAAACCTCTTTTGAAAGAGGGATCTGAAGTTGAACTTATGATTCGAGAGATGCATCCAACAACAGACTTTAAGATTTTGTAGAAAGAAAATAATAAATTGGTGAGCGGAGTATTTATTATTACTGGTTAAGAAGGTCATACTTTTTAAGTAACCATCAACAATATTTATTCACCTGATTCTTTTTTAAGTATTGGTGGAAAAGAAGCGACGAGAGCCATAGAAGTCCCACAGGTCTGACTGGGACGATTCACTGATCAACAGATCAACAGCAGCATCACTGCTAACTTATCACTCATCACTCTGTAATAATCTAAAGCTTGGAATTTTTAGCATCAACAAAGTTTATCAGCATGTACAGCTGGGGAACTCTGGGTATGTGAAGGCCAAGTATGAAAACTGCTGTGTCCCTCCCTCCAAACATTTAGGAGCTACAGCAGAGACTGGCACAGCCACGACTTTCTTGGGACTGATTTCAGTCAACGATTGTCCCTTATCACAGTCTGCCACTGCACAGAAGATGTTCCCCGAGGCTTCACCAAGCCAAAACTACGCCATGCTTCACATTGTGAAGAAACAGCATCTGTATTTCTCTAGGCCTGAGCTCGTCTTAGATCCAAAAAAAAAACAAAAAACACAAACCTAACTGCCAAAGTGCCACAGCCAACAACTGAAACCTGACTGCCAAAGTGCCACAGCCAACAACTGTAATGTTGAGACCAAGGTGTTTGTGACGCAACAGAAAAACAGACTCTCAAGTAATTGTCATTACCAGAGAAAGACATGGAGAAATCCATGGATTCGGTACAGATTTGTGACCAATTTTCATGGAGGAGCAGTTTGTCAAGGTGCTGAAAAAACGCAGGCTTTTGTGATGCACAGCGTCATCCTTACTTTTCCATTCACTAATCCCTTGACCCCTGACCTCTTCCTTCAGCTCTCTTCAGCAGATAACCTCAACGTTGAATGATTTAGTTCTTCATCACTTCAATGTCACCGCTCAGGCTGCTTTACCCTGACTGTCTCTGAACCTCATTGGCCCACACACACATCCACACACACTCCTGTCAACAAACTGTCAATGCTTATGCATCACATTTTTTAACAATCAAGCCAGAAAATGCTAACGCTGTTAATTATGTGCTAACACTTCCATGTTATAGAGCATTAATTACAGTATATATGGGGGTGGGGACAATAAGGGGATGTGACATGTTTACAACAGAGGCACAGACACATTCACACACACACACACGACATAAATCTGTACAAAAAAACTGCAGAAACAACTCCGTTCCCAAAGTAAAATCAAAAATGATCCAAAATCAACACATCCAAGGTCTGAGAAAGGTGTTCAGCCAATATTTTTCCACCCTTTTTTTCACAACAATGAAGGGAGAAGAAGAAAAAAAGTGTTTGCAATGAGCACAGCAGCTGTGCTTAATCAAGGGAATGAAGCCAGGAGAGCTGTACAGGGACAGAAGCACTGAAAAAAATAGAGGAATGCTAAAAAAGAGCTTGAGGGAAAAGAGAAAAAAAAAAGATGGAAGGTTACAAAAAAGACTGAATTCCACACTCATACCTCAGCCTCCCAGCTTCTGAAAAAGCAACTCAATTTTAAGAAAATTGCTGGGAGACTAGTCGATCAAACACCATTCCCTCAAAAACAATGACCGGTTGTGAATCCGGTTGTCCTCAATGTTTTTCTGCAACAGGCGCACAGCGGAGAGTGTTGGCACAAATGTCCCAGTTAAAACAGAAATAGCTGGTTATTGTCATTAGTGTCTAAAATTATATCTGGAGTGTAAAACAAAAGGAGTTAGTTAACTTTTCTTCCTTCTTACTGTAACCTCCCTCGGCTCCTTCCACCCAGTCGGCTCAGGCCTGGTTATTCATCAGCAGGCATCACATGACAAACCAGAGCTATGATTCACCCTGAGACTCTCGGTCGCCTCTGCCCAACACGATTTGCGATGCAGTTTGACTGAGTAATGTCCTCAGCCCCAAAGGCAGCAGCTAAAGCTGATCTTGGTAAAATGAGGTGCAGGATGAGGGGACACACAGAGGACAGGGGTGGGACAGCAGGAGGAACCTCACGCATGGAGATTTTTGTAAGTAGTTCATTAGAGCAGGTGCTTCACAGAGGCATGATTTGTGATCCATTTGTCACACTACCTATCCAAATGTTGACGTTCCAGGAGCCGTTAAAGAAAAAAACATGTAATTAATCAATTTTCACAAAGTGAAACAGAATGAAAAAGAAACAATCTGCACATCATCTAGTTTTTGTTGTTGTTTTGTTTTGATTTATCTCAGCAGGATGGAAGAGAACATATTCTTTTTTTTTGTTTCCTGTGCAAAGCCCCAGTGACCTGTTCTTATTAAATACCAAAAAAAGGATGGGATTGTAATACTTCAGTATACAGTGTTTCTTTCTCTTCACATTTGTCAAATACCAACAGTAAAGAGAGATTTCTCAAACATGAAGAAATAAATTGTCTCCACCGACTCAAGGATAATCCAAGTCCTTGATGCACAGAGTGGTTTAACATCTCGGCTCCTGTGATCTGAGGAGAATCAAACTGATTCAGCGCCTCCTGGTTTAAACACTGATCTGGACACAATAAAACAAGACAGAACATAAATAATAGTTTAGTTTAGTTTTATATTTGAAATGCACATTGCATTGTGTTAGTGATTGTCACAGACTTTGTCATGACTCTGCTCTGTGACTTACCATGGGGACAATATTGGATCATATTCATGTAAAACAGATAACATTCAAGTGCACATTTGGATGACGACGCTGTGAACGTCTGTATCTCCTCAAAGTTCTGTTTAACTCTATTTAAAAAAAAATAAATAAATAAAAAAAAAACGCTGTTGATGAAGATGTAGTGGAGGAAACTTCAGCCGATCAGGATTTTAACATTCAGAGCTCATACATAATGCAGTCCCAGTTAGAGATGAGATCTGCATGTGCAACGAGCGTGATAGCATCATTCTGAATGTTCTCTGTTAATATCACTGACGCCGTAGCATCCTTCTGACCAGACACTCCAGCCTGGGATTCTGGTAGCAACACAGTGCTACAAAATGCAGCACTTACCTATTTACTTATGCATGTGCTGCTGACTTTTTTTAATATTTATTCCACATATTCAGACATTTAAAAATGCATTGGAAAGAACCATGCACTGGGATTTATCTTTGATGCAAGTGAGGATTTCTACATAAAAATCAAAGACAGGCTGAAGCAAGAACATAAGAAGCTTTTGTGTTTCTACTCACTACAGTCAAGATGACCTTCACATATGCAGTTAACATCCTTCCATCCATCCATCCATCCATCTATCTATCTATCTATCTATCTATCTATCTATCTATCTCTCTATCTATCTCTCTATCTATCAATAATCCATTACACCCACTCCTCTGTTTTCTGATAGTTTCCTATTGGACGAAGCATCAACATTTTTGAAAAGAAGTTTCCTACTTCACTCACAGCATGTAAAATATTTACTGCTAATCTCGTACATCCAGCGCGTTGTTACTGTAAATATAACGTCATTGGTCACAGATGAGTACACAGGTGATATTCCTGCCAAGTGCTTCCTGTACTGTATATACTTATGTAAACACACTTCCATGTAGCCACAGTTGCGCGCTGGTCTAACACAGGAGACACACACAGTTAATTTACACATAAAGAGCAATAAAGTGCATATGTATTTAAATACATTCACCCACACAAACAGCAAACATAAACACTTGTGCACATTAGGCGACACACGAGGCGGACAGCACTGCACTGAGATTAGGTTGACAGAGTTCATTTGGAAGATGTAAAATATTTATGAGCAAACTCTCTGCAGGGAAGGGAAGAAGAGATGAAAATAGTGTGGGTGCAGTGGAAGGATAGCAAATAATGAGATGAACCAAACAGTGATGAGTGGGCTCAACTGCAATGCCCTCTGTTATGGCTGAGTGGAGGAAATGTAACCTAAATATGTCATTGTCATTTCAAGTTCATTAGCTTAGGTGCTAACTCTCACCTCCCGGGGGAAACTAGATGAGGGGGGAACAGGAGAAAGGTATGCTACAATAATAGGGTTTATTTACATTTGAATTACAAGTCTGACTGAAATGTTTATATTCTCTTTTTTAACTAACCTAGTAAATATAGTAAAACTAGTTGTTTTACTAGTTGTGTGACAAACACAAAAAAAGTAGCCATATATGGTTTTTACACAGAAACAACTTCAAGTTCAAACATCTACGTCATCCATGGACTGAAATGATAAGTTTTAAACTCTTCTTTTAAATTAAGAAATTAAAAAAGTAAAATAGATCAAGGTCAAACCTTCAACCTAAGTTTCGATAATTTGAATAGGTTTCCGGTTTATTAAAATAAAAAAAAAATTTACTCTGATCTGCAAATTATTAAAGATATGAAAACCAGAATCAAATGAAACCTCCTGCTGGAGAAAGATAAAAAATGATAAACTTTCAAATGAGTCATGTCTATACAGAATGTTAAAATCAGGCAATCTTTTGAAATGATATCATCTGTCCTTGAATCTTTTGACTTGAATTTGTATTTTTCAAGCATTAAATTAAGGATAATTTTAACCCTGTCTATTTTGTCCTTGTCCTTTTTTACTTTTATTGACGTTTTCTGAACTGTATTGCATATTTTATTATTTTACACATTACCATTTGCACCGACTGACATTTACAGTAACTTAAATAAATGGTGTGAGTCAACCTCATTCAAGAAATAATTGGAAAACTGTCATGCAAACAGCATCTTCAAACCGAGGTAAGATCCGTGTCCGTATGATTCCTTCAGCGTTCCTTTCTCTCCGTCTGTTTCCTTATCTTTCCACCTCTGTCATCATTCCAGGTACTGAGACATAAAGAAGACCTGCTCTCACCCACAGCACTTTCTCACCAAATGTAAGATGGTTGCAGAACGCATGACGACATACAGTCCTCTGAATCGGGCTGATGTCAAAAGATGACTCCCAGAAACCTCCTCATTATTAACGAGTGATGACAGACTACAACTGCTGCTATTGATTCCCCCAGCTTCAACAGAAACAACGTGCTCACTGGCTCAGAGGTAAGACAAACACAACTGATGGGAACTGAGTTGGGTACAAGAACAGCTGGGAAACTCCTGCAGGAGCAGACAAATTACTACTGTCTGTTAATGACCCTCTACTGGTGGACCCATGTAATCCTCTGGTCATTCTTATTTCTTCATTTCCAGTTCATCTACCGCCACAGCTACAGTAAATGACCGTGCACGGTCGAGCCAAATCAGCCAAACCACCGTGTTCTACAGAGGTTTTCCTTCGTCGCAAATAATGCTTGACAAGCACAGTCACGTGAAGCCAAATCTCTCTATCTGTTCAGGGAAAAATGTGCTTAGACAGCAGAGAACCCGACAGAAGATGAGAGTCGGAGTGGACGCTGAGAGACGAGGAGAAAGTCGCTTTATCGCAAACTTGGATAGAGAGAGACACACACAGAGACAGAGAGAGAGGGAGGATAAAAAGAGGTCGCAGTGTACGACTAGAACAACTCTTCTGGGTTTTCTGGTTGCTGGAATAACTAATGCTGAGGGAGAGCGAAGATCTATGTTCAGGCCGCTGGTTCAGTGGAGAGCCTGATAATGCAATAGACTGAAAAGAAACAACTGTAGTATCACAGAGCACTACGGCTAAAATTGTGCTTGCATGGCTCCGGGAAGCCAATAAAACAACAAGAGTTTTCACTGTAATTACCTCTAAACTGGAGGCAAACAGAAAACGGGAAACACTTTAGGCGTGGAAGAAAATAGCTTTCCACAAGGGGAGGACTAAAGGACACTGCACAGCAGAGAAGACAAAAAGACAGAATTAACATGACCCATTTATCAGTATTATATCCTATTAGTTTTTCTTATATCACCAGTGAGATCCTGTAGTTTACCTCAGTCATATGAAATCACAGAACCAACAGCAAGGATCTGAAACAAAGTAGACTCTCACACTGAATTTCCCATGAAAATAAATTAATTCACTTCTTTCACAGTCAAAAAAGATTGAAAAGGACAAAGTAATAAAGGCTTGCTTTGAGATGCTTTGAGAGACAGGAAAGGGAAAATACAATTAATATAATAACCAGAATAAAATGATTTTTTTTACTGTTTGCAGTCATTTGCCCAAAAGAAAACTTCCAAAATGCCACATATATATAAAAAGCCAAAGACGAAACAATAAGAGACAGAGGGACTTCACAGACTCCAGCCTTCTGCTTTCAAAGTACTGGAGTAGGCTTTTGAGCTCAGTGGAAATTAGAGAGAATAATATTTACACCTCAGGGGAGAGGAGCGGTTGCAGGAGACAAAGGAGATATTCACAAGTTAAAAAAAAAAAAACACCTGGGATATCAGCTCCTCGCTCGAGCATAAAGACATATGCTGACAGAAAAACTTGGAGTGTACCTACTTCTGCACGGCTCTACTCTGTGAGGATCTGAGCGTCAGTGTTTTAATAATAACCTACTTTGTGTTTGAGGAAGAAAGAGCCACTGTTGAAAAAGAAGCAGAGAAACTGACTTCTTATCAAAAAGGAGTGTGTAGCTGTGTGTCCTATCTTTATTAAAAATCTGTATTGTGGGCGGCAGGTGCGGGTGGGCGGGGGGGCAGAGGTGCAGGACACAGGCAAAACAACCCTTCACTCCTATTTATCATTTATGCCTATCTTTTATTATCCAGCCCCAATCTCTCATCTCATCAATTTCATCCAATTTCCCCCTTTTTTCTGTATGCAACAGATATTAGCAGAGAGTCTGTCGCCACCAGGGAAACTGTAATTGGTATCTAGGAGTGAATCAGAGCTGGATTGCTGCAGAACAGTGGCTGGGCATAACAAAAGAACAGCATGTTGACAATATGTTGGCTAAACACAAACAGCTCCATGTTGCAAAGGACATGAAAAAGCTGTTTCTACCTAAACACACCGTCAGATGAGCAGAGGAAAAAAAGACCCCAGCGGGAGCCGTGGGCCTCTGTCTGCTCTGTGCTCGCTGTCAGAAATTAACTAGAAATGTAACCGTACGGCTTTATTATGTGCCAGGTCTGGGCATAAATGCAGTTTCTTCTCCGTTAAAATGAAGTGTGTTTAATATACTGCACCTCCGTGGCTTACAAATCTCCTGTTTCTAATCACTTATCATTCACAGGATTAAGTAGCAATGTTCAGCCTGGCTGGTGCTCAAATGTCCTCCGGGCAAAACATTGGAATTTAAAGATATCTTTGAAGTGAAGTGAATATGAGTCATCAGGACTAAATGAGAAGTTGAGTTCCATCAACCTTGTTTGCAGGGACAGATGGGGATGTAGTGAGACTGAGAGAAGAACAAACCAGCATCCATTATTGAACAGATCCTCCTGTACCCTGTAACTTTGGAGCAACGTCATTTTCCTCCAAATAAATAGGAGTTTCTCATTTCATCTTTTTTTACGTCCTCTTACATCAGCGGATGAGCAGGGAAGGAAATTAGTTCTTCTGACAGGAGCTTCCCTCAAATGAATTTGGGGGGCATTTTCAAACACTTCCAAATGAGTATGTCAGATACTGCTGCAGATTTTTTTGGCATTTGTTTAAATAAATCTGCTCTAATGATGTAATCATTAGTGCAAATCAAATATATATAAGTAATTATTTAACTCTTGTGCTTATTTTTTATTTTTATTCTTATGACTTACTTTTTGCTGTTCTGCTGAGTAGATTAATAAAACATTTTTAAGTGCCATTGCTTTTTGATAATGTTTTTGTCTCAGTATTTAACAGTATACTGTTTGTCTGGCAACTAGTTGAAAATAAAGTAAAACTGTAATGGAAATTACATGAGAATTCAGTTAACTCCATACCTGTCGTAAACCAAAAAATAGATATAAGGGTATTCAGCTGATCAGAACACATCTATTTTACTAAAGCTGTCAAAATTAAGGTGTTGATCACTTTAATTAATTTGTG
The DNA here is from genome assembly GCF_000523025.1 of Cynoglossus semilaevis. Taxonomy (NCBI): domain Eukaryota; kingdom Metazoa; phylum Chordata; class Actinopteri; order Pleuronectiformes; family Cynoglossidae; genus Cynoglossus; species Cynoglossus semilaevis. The sequence goes on from NC_024326.1 coordinate 3,258,500, forward strand.
GAGGTTAGTCAGAAACCTTTTTCAAATCTACTCCACTTTGTCTCATTCACATCTTGTCAAACAGCACTCTGTTCAGTGTTATTAGTGCTGCGTGACATTAGTTATATAACTCGGTTGACAACCCTACTGCCTTTTTCTTTTTCTTTTTTTTTCATCTGATGTATTTAGATTTTTCCCCATTCCCTTGGACCTGCTAAATTATTTGGACTTGTACCACAACCACAGGATTTGCCATTTGGGACATGTCTTGGCCAAACATCCGAAGTTTCTCAACAAATACTTTTGTCCCCAACTGCAGACAGTGTAAATATGTCAGCGTTGGTGTAGGGCGTCACCTTGTAAAATTCATACCGCATGCCCTCACTTTTTATGGTAGTGGGCGCACCATCTGTCGAGCAGCGAGAGGCCAAGAGGAGAGGCGAAGTGAAGCCACAGTGAGAGCTTAAACCTGCTCCTTGTCACTTCAAATACTTGCACTGTCTACAGAAAGTAAAGCTAGAGGGAATACGAACCACAGGAGCTCGCTGTGACACACACATAACATTTGCATAATAGAGAAAATGGCACGTGTGTGTGTGTGTGTGTGTGTGTGTGTGTGTGTGTGTGTGTGTGTGTGTGTGTGTGTGTGTGTGTGTGTGTGTGTGTGTGTGTGTGTGTGTGTGTGTGTGTGTGTGTGTGTGTGTGTGTGTGTGTGTGTGTGTGTGTGTGTGTGTGTGTGTGTGTGTGTGTGTGTGTGTGTGTGTGTGTGTGTGTGTGTGCAAACACATACACAGACACACATGCAGAGCTTCATAACATTCCCACTATGGTTTTAGAAATAATGCAGGACGCAGACATCTGTGCCAAACAAACAAATGACAAGTCTTTAAATCACACACTGGACCACAAACAGTGACGGGGGAATAATTATCCCATTTTCACATCCAATCCCTCTAAAGACAAATGCCGACTAACACACATGCACGCATGCCACATCAGACACCACCACCCGCCTGTTGCTGTGACACTGCAAACCCCCCGCAGTGACAAAAAAAGACTGGCCTGTGCTGTCATCTGTGTGGCAGGGTGTGCTCACCAGGGACGGCTGTACGTGTTAACTCCTACCACTCTCTTCAGACAAAGGACAAGGAACCGAAGAGCAGAGGAGTGCAAGGATGAAAGAAGAAGTGAGAAGAAGGACGGCGACCGCGGCTCGAGTGCAGGTGGTCATCTCAGATAATTTAATAACCTCCATTGAAAACATATCATTCTTTTCCAGGTATTGGCAAAGATAAGAAAAAAAGAGTGTTGGAACTATAGCCACATTTTTGTCAGATACATAAGCATCTGTGATGAATTTAACACATAGCTCTGTGAAGTACTGCCATTTTCCCATACTGTGAAATCCATTATAGTTGATAAGCAAACCATTAACAGATGATTGTGTTGCATTATACTTGTAATAATATTCTGAGGATGGCAAGAGCTGAGAAACACAGTCCAATGACTTGTCATGGCAAGCTTAGCTTTTTACTGGATTGCAGTACAGACACACATCTGTGTATTATAAAGCACATCTTACATATCAACAGTGATGGTCCCTCTGGATCTGTAACAAAAGAGCTATACGTTTAAATCATATTCTACTTTGTCCTTTAGGGAAAAATCTCAAACCTCAAACCTCTTCTCTGTCTTCTAGTGTCTGCTCTTAAATCTTATCAATGACAACAGCGGTGTCAAAAACACAACAAAGCAGACCAGGGTGTTACCGGTCACCCCCCAACCCCCACTATCTATCTGTCTATCTCTCTCACACACACTCAGTAACTACATTGAACATCAAACACACTGTGGTCTGTTTCATGCTCCCTGCAGCCCATTATGGCTTAATGCGTCAAGAGGCTTCTTACTGACTTCAGCACTTTAAAAAAAAAAACTCCAGCGTGTTCACTTGGTAGGGACGCACATGCACACGCACATGCACACGCACATGCACACACACGTACACCAGCCAATAAACACTAGCGCATGACTACACATAAACAGTAACAGACAACAGGCCAGATGCATGGATTCACACGCTTTAAACTGCAGCCCAGTAATGAGGCTGCACTCTGTGATACAGAAGCAACTGTTGCTTTTGCTTTAATCTGCCCGAAGAAGAAGACCAACAGATGTGTGGATCTTTATGCTGATATTAACCTTCAAATAGGCCTTGGCGCTCAGTTAATGAGTTCCATTCATGAGGCCGCAACATGTAATTTGGTGTGATCAATTAGCGACCCCCACTATATGGAGAGACAGAGCATGTAGTAGCTGGAAAAGAAAGGAAATGAGGGTTATGCTACTGTACAGAACGCTCAGTCAAAGCTCAATTATTGTCACACAATGTGTGAGCTCTTCCTTTATCTTTCAGTGCATTGCTGCTGTTATAACAGCATTTTCTTTGCCAGTTAACATCAGTGCAAATGGCAGCAGGGAGAGAAAGAAGAAGAGAACATTTATATTGCCTAGAATGTGACAGGATTTTTTTCCAAGTGTCTAATTAACCTGCATTACTGTACCAGCGTTCAGTTTAGGCTCTGGAATTACTTTACATCTTTTACATACATTTTTTTTTGCTAATTAAGAAATTATACAGAAACAGGAAAGGGCTTTTTGGTGTTTGTGGTTCTTGTTATTTTGGAATATAAGGTATAAACAACATTTGCATATTACAGCTGGATAGAGGACACAGCACATTGTTGTCTTGAGTCTTGAATTAGGAATCAATATATACTGTGTCTGTGTATATATATGAATGTATGTACAAAAAATGTGAAGACGATCTGAACACTTAAAAACGGTCAATACAGAAAATGTGACTGCTATTCCAATCTATAAGTGGAAGAGTAAGTGGGATTCTACTCTTCCTGAAAGCATCCCACAATGTTATCTGACAAAAAATCCCGTGTGCATAAATTGATAATGACTGCGCTGTGATTTTGGTCATATGTAAATAATTACTTACAGACCCTCTCCCATCTCCTGCCCATTATCATACCACTTCCCCCTTCAGAACTTCGCTACAAGGGGTAGTGGTTTGTGTCTAAGCCCACAACAAGGGACTACCATTCAAAAATGTGATGTCATCAGCTGCCCCATTTCCTACACAGGCAGAAGTTGAAGTCAGGCAGAAGTCAGAGTGATTAATGAGGATGGAAGATAATGATCAGGCGTTGTACGATATATGATCAGAGTTGGACCTTATCACAAGCTTGAGCCAATCAAACAGATGTGTTCAAAGCTAGCAGATATGAGAGCATTTATTCTCACTTCTTCATCCATCTTCCACCACTCAATACCTTTTTAGCACAAGGGCCGGCCAATCACAGGAGTCATCTGGTGTGGCTGGCTTAGTCGCACTCACCATTTACCGTTCACACTCACACACAAAACTATGGGCAGAATCATCATTTTCCCATTTCAATGTTTCATATAATCATCTTCAAGCAGCTTCAAGAACATCAAGAACATCTATTGAAAAGATTTTTGGTATTTGGCTCACAACGACATTTACCCTCTGACTGAGAAGCAGCACAGAGGGCAAGTAGCTCACCAACACTGATTATCACCCAGTCAAAGTCAAGTCTGTTTAAATGCTTCTACACACAATTCCATTCTGTTCAGCGAATGACTGCAAAAGAAATTCCCATGCTTTTTTTCTTTTCTTTCTTTCTTTTTTTTTTGTTTTTTTTTTGCTGCGGGCTTCCATATGAATCAGCTTAGTTTTTCCAGCCACAAGCCAGTCTTTAGTCAACAACAGTTCCTAGCAGGTCTGGTAAGCTCCAACCCCACTGTATCATTACCCAAACACTGGTTAGAGATGACACTTCAGAGCAGCGAGGAGCTCGTAGTCAGTCTGTAGCAACCGGCAATCAACAACAACACAAGAACAGCATGGGAAAACCAACGCCGTACCAAAATGTTACCAGCCTTCCTGCAGATGTCTCATGCAGCTTGTATCTTTGTATAGGCTTATATGACATCCAGTGACTAACACTTCATTGGCTGCCAGCTGCTTTCAGAGAGTGCCTGGCGCCTGGCTCTCTCAAAGAGCCGATGAAAGAGACAGAAACAGAGATGAAGAATGTCATCCCCTGAAATACAAAAAGATAAGTCATCAAGACTGTAATGACGGGGTGAGGCTAGGAGGGGTGGGCAGATAGGGGAGGAGACAGATGATACTCATAAAAATCAATCACCCAAGTTTTAGTAAACAGCAACAAAAATATGTCACCAGAACTGATTTTAATCAGCAGTTTTAAATTATAGTCAAAACACTTACTTTAAAAGCATCTTTTGGGGTTTATCACCCACAAATAATCAATTGTGGGTGATTTCTGCTCAGATGACAGTGTTTTCCACTGTCCTGTAAACTACTCTCACATGGTATGCATAACAAACAGCCCATTTCTGACTAAAAGGTTTTTCTTTTTTTCTGTGCAGCCGTTTCCACAAAGCAAATTACTAAATAGGAGCTAATCTAGGCTGCTATGAGGCATATCAATGTAAGAGCACTATCTAAAAATGTTCTTTCACCAATGACTGGGCATTAGCAAACAGGGACTGTTTGGAAGTGCCCAGCTCATTGGAGAGGATTTAAAGTAAAGCAGTGTCTCTGTGACTTTAATGGGAACTGAATTAAATGACCCCTTAAGGGGCAAAAAAATAAATAAAAAAATACTAAGACAATGAACTTTGTTAGGATTCTATTTGCAGGGACTGCCATATTTGACTCACAAATAGAAAATGTTATCATGACTCTGATACTGTTTCCCTATTCTTTGTTCGCAGGAATTAAAGGGGATTTAAGGGTGCAGTGGGTAGACATCATTTTCAGACTTCTCTTTTACTATTCACCTAGACTGAACCCATTGAGTCGGGCCTTGCATATATATTAGGATGATCAAGACTTGGTGTCATATATATATATATANCTCTCTGAAAATTTAAGGCATCATCTACAACCTCCAGGTGTCACGTACCGGGCTTACATATTTCACAAAGGAGTTAAATACGGCAGAGTTAACCAAATAAAGTGTTATTTATATTTGACAGCGACGACATGTGAGTGCCGGAGAAATATGAAGCAGAATAAATCTGGGTCTTTATGTCTGTCTCCTTATCTCTCGTTTTTCTCTCTTCTGCCATTTTTGTCAATCTGCACCTGACTTTACCTTGATATACACCTCACTCCTCCACTCAGCGAGGCACGTTTCAGGCTTGTGTCAGTACATACGATCCCACTGAAGCTTCACGCCATCGATCGGGACAAGAGGAATTAGCGGTGTCCCGCTGTGACAGCTTTGCTCCTTTAATAATTATGGATAACTTATTAGCATTGAGTGTGTAGGGGATTGTAGTTAAAGCTATCAAGGGATTGACTTAGTGTGGTCACTGGGTGAAATTAGTAGCTTCTGGTTATCACTAGACCTTTGCTTTTATATGATGCAAACTGTGATCATATGGTGTGGGCTAAAATGTCCAAGAACTCCTTGCTGATGCTAATTACTACCAATTTCAATTGCATGGTATTCTGGGAAATCACTAAATTCTGGCATTGTGCATTTACAGATATTTAAAAATTTGTGTATTTTGTGTAAAACATATATAAAAATATTCTAAATCGGCACTGTAGCACCACAGTCCCCTAAAGGCACATATGTCAAACTTAAGGCACACGGGCCAAATCTGGCCCTCCATGTCATTTTATGTGGCCAACCAGAACTCCACATGCATATGGTTGTTTTAAAAAATCCTGTCATTTTATGTGGCCAACCAGAGCTCCACATGCATATGGTTGTTTTAAAAATAAGAAGTTGACAGCATATATTTCATCCTCAGGTTGTTGCACTACTCTGTTTAAAAAATGCTAATCCTGTTTGGCTTGAAACTGAGAGTGTGTGAGTATGTTTCATTTTGGCCAATCGAGCGATCGAGTTTGACACCTAGGGGTTATACAATGTCCCAGTTGAAAACCTTTGCTTTAAGGTCATCTTGTTCCTCATCAATGACATGTTTAAAATCCTACAGCACATTTCACTCTGAGTCATGATCTGTGCCCATCCCCTCACAAAACAGAGTGGGTTCTACATCCTCGGTCCATGACCTTTAGGTGGACACTGCATAAAGTCAGCCTTGTGAGCCCCAGCCCCATTCAGCCTGTCCTTATGAATAAACATTGCTGTCTTCACAGGAAAGAAGAGTTTATCTGCTGTCATGGCAGTGCAGCCCTCTGAAAAATGAATTGGCTGATAGAGAGAAGGTGGCTGGCGTGGAGTTTATACTAACGTAGAGTAATGGGTGTTAAAGTCAAAAGAGTCCGAGCTAAATCCAAGCAATCCTCGAGCACATCCACACGGATTTCACCGTCACACGTGTTTTGTCACAAGGAGAAAGAAAATAGTTCTTTTTGTGACGTCACATTTTCTTGTCTTGTCCTGGCACGTCCAACATTTTAACTGTTCAACCGAATATTCACAATCAACCGTGTCTAATGGTGCATGCTGTGTGTGACTCAACGTGTGTGTGTGTGTCCAGAAAAGGCACTCACTTAAGTTCCAGTTAAGTGCATGAAAACTTGTGACCGTCTGCCATCAGACGTCGTGTGACACCATGAGTAACGTCATATTTGTGTGGTTACAGCATACAGTCAAGTGACCGGCTGAATCTGCTGCTCGTGTAAACATGTTTGAGACAAGACAGCTTAAAGGGGAGGGAAGAGAAGGTCATCAGAAGAAGCAGTAGCTTATTTTAGAGTCATAAAGAAACTGGTCGAAGGAAGAATGCTGATGAAAGAGGTGAATCTTTGCTTAACATGAGCCAAGTGTGAACACTTTACTTCAGTTATCACGGTTCAAATGGTTGGGTTTTCCATGAACATCTGTTATGTCCTAAAGTCTCTTGAAAGCAGCGCCCGATCTTGAAAGACTGTCAGAGAGTCAGAGAGTTCCTTTTAGCCACGGTAAATAAAATGTAGTCTCTACAGGTGCACGAGCGAGATGAAGGGATTTCATCTTTAAAGATGAAGAAAAAAACACCCCCAACAACAACACTTCACTGTAACGTGCATGGACCGGCAACAATCCATGTTGTTATCTGTCATTCCCAGAAGATAATATATAATCTGCACACCAATAATTGCACAACAGGTGCCACTTTGACCCCAAAACGGCACAAATGTAATTGGACAGTATTTCCATCTTCTGTGACAACAGGAAATATGAGTGTCTTTTAAAAATATCCAGCCTCAGTAAAAATACTTTAAATAGGTAAAATGAAGATGGGAACAGTTAAATTAAATTAAAATTAGAAAATGGGTTCCTCCAACTTTGAACGTAATATTGGCTTGTTAAAGGAGCTAATTACCTGATATTTCATACTGGGGGACGCCATCCTGGGAGAAGCCTTTCCCCCTGTAAAACTGTTTGATATCCGTACAACTACGCGCTTTGCTCGTCCCTTTGTCTCCACAGGCTGGTGCCGTCAGTGAACACAGTGCCAGAGCTGCTATGATGAATGAATCCATCCCGGCTGGCTGCTCTGTACGGACTCAGACAAGTGCAAATCCGACCAAGAGGCGAAGCGAGTCTGTTGCGTCCTGGACGGAGCAGAGGAGACTGAACCAGAGCTACTGGGCGCTGCTGCTGCTGCGCGTAAAATATCCTCCACCTTCCTCTGTCCCTCCTGCCCTTTCAGTGCGTATGCGGGGTATGTGGCTGCTGCTCTGTGCGCACACTGCTACTACTCTGCACAGGAGCCAATCGTCACAGCGCAGAGGTCCGCTCTGTTTTACCAAAGACTGGACCTTTGATTAATTTGTCCCCAGAAGACTTGTGCCTATCTCGTCACGTCGCACTCGGGCGCACAAGTCTCGTCTAATACAGTACATCCACTGTTGATTTTTTTTTTTTTAATTAGTTGGTTCGCCTGCAGGGAGACAGATGTAGGTGACGCATTTGTAGCTGATATGATTTAAGTCATGTCAGAACATAGTATTGCGCTGACGCTGTGCAGCCTGGTTCTGTCGCCGCAGCCACCGCACGTCCACCGGCTCTGACAGCCCGGAGGGATCTGAGTGAAAGAAGAAGAGTGCGGACACCGTGCTGCTGCTGCTGCAGCCCAGAGTTTACTGAGAGGTGCCAACGTTGCCACCACTTTGTGAGAGCGAGAGAGAGAGGGAGAGGGATAAAGAGAAAGAGACACAGAGAGAAGGAGAGAGATATAGAGACGGGGTTTCACATTCATCCTGCTGCTGTTTCCATTTGCTTTGTCGTATCTACTGTCTGTATTCTTTGTAAACATGTTGTGTGGACACAACTTCAAATGTTAGGAGTTGTCTATGAGGTGGAGTATGAAAGAATTGTCTAAAGGAAACTATAAATATAAACAAAATACGTTCTATTCTAAAGCGGTTAGAGCTCTTACCTTACTACATAAAGGTCACCTGTTCGATCACAGTGGCCACTGATGGTCTTTATCAATAAAGTTACCTTGTTGTTCTTATGCAGCAGTTCCCCATCACAGTCTGGTCTATCTTTGTCTGCTAAAACTGAAGTAACAGCGTCACCTCTGCCAAGCCTGTGAAGACAGTGATCAAATTAAATACTGCCCGGTCAATATAGGTGATTCTTCTGGTCTGTTCATGTAGTAATTTTAAAAATACAGTTTTATCACAATGCTAGAGGTGTACCGTATCACTGATACAAACTCACTGCTATAGCAGCCCATTCAATAGAACGGGTCCAGGGTGCGATGTCTACCTTGACTACATGTTCAGACGTGTTGGTCATGAGGAGGACTTCTTATTTGTGGCACACCAATCTCCAGCTCCAAAACAAAATGTACGACTTGTTCACGTGGAACATTTCAAACCAAGTTTAAGGAACGGATGTATCAAAAACAACAACATCTCTTCGGAAAAACATTTCCACGCTTCACCTTTGAGCTTTGACAACATCTGTCATGCTCACAGTGCATGCTCAAACCAAGGTTTTTTTTCCATTTCATGAGGTCATCTGGTTCTCAGTACAAGAATGCACGCAACGCCTGTGCACAGCTTGATCTCCAACAGCCAGGTGTCACACAGGTGAACTGTGGGCGTACCATTGACACCGCGGCACCCACCCATCCACCGGTGGCTGTCCTCCACTCTACAGAAAGTACCTGCACAAACACCCGGTGTCACTCCTCAAGGTGCAATTAGAGAGCCAACAAGCCACTGCCTGCCCAGAGCCTTTCCCAGTGTACCTGTCACCTGCTGAATGCCTCCTTTATCTGACTTTCTGTGTATTCAGTAGGTCGCTGAATAGCATGAGCATGAAAAGGTTTAGGTTAAATCCTGGCCTGACAGAATCTGTAGACAAAAGATGATGGGAAACCTCGACTCTGTTCACATCGATGAAATAATGTGGGCGTCCTGATTCAGTGTTTCCTAAACTTCTCATGGAAGATGTGGCCCACTATGTGAAGACAGCAGAACATAACGACCCACTCTAAGACAGTTTTGGCTAAGGTACTGGAAGTGAGAAGAAAAAAAAAATCCAAAAAATTGGAGAGAAGGATACAAATGTCACTCTGAAATAAATCCCCAGGACTGTATATGAGTTAAACAAACAGCATTTCAATGTCATCGACTCACTGAAACAGCAACATTCAGAGATTGAAATGATAACCCCAACCTGAGCATTTCAACAGAGCATGAAAGCAGCCTGAGCAGGTGGATTACGGTCAGAGTACAAAGCAGGGTTTTTAATAAAAGAGTCAGTTTGCATCATTTTGACACTGTGCCCTGTGGAGAAAGATAGAAAGAAAGAAAAGCACAGGACCAAAAAAGGTAGCAAGAAAATGAAGCGGTTGGATATTGTTTGCTAAAGGAAATGTTTTTCAGGCACAGACGACAAATGTAAAAACAGTTAATGGGATAAAAATTCAGAACTGGGACACTTTTGGCAACAACAGCCTCACAGCGGACTTCTGATCACGACAAAACCTGAATGGCTCTTCAGTGGCGTAGAGTTCAAATAGAGAAAATTGTGGCCTAGATGTGTGGACATCGATTTGCTGATGCATGGCCCACATGTCGTCACTGCGGATTATTACTACACTGCTATTGTTGTATTGTTATTTATAAACCGTTAGTTTTATCTCTGTGTTTGTCTTATGCTGACATTTTCTCAGGAGTTTTTTGCAAATCAATTCTCAACCCCGAATGCTTACAGCGGAACATGGAAAGTCTTACAGGAAAAAGTTAGTTCTTCCCATGAAAGGGAGGTTTCCAGTGTTCATACAGTGGACGATCACTGAAGGAATTTGACTAATACATGAAAGTCTTTCAATTTGTTCCTTGCTTTGGATTGTTTCAGTAATTTCCTTTCACTAATTTCAGGTCCAGTCCCTTGACTGCCAGTGGTAGTTGTGGTATTCCAGTGTTTTAGTTGAAAATGTCAGAGCAAAAACCTAGACTCTGCTCTGGCTCTTCTACTGATTAGACTTTTCTGGCTGGTTTAGCATCTGCTACATGCTATTCACGTGGCAGTGCACAGCTGAAAGTTTAGGTAAAATAGGAATTGATAACAGAATACTTTGCTAATGTAAAATAAAATAAAATGAAAATGGCTGCACTGTAGACATTATGTCCTGGAAAGTTGTGTTACAGCATCAGAGAGATAAGGTTCTCATTCAGTTATCCCCAGTCATCACTGTGGGGCAAATTGAATGAGATAGATTCTGATTGTATCACTCCAGTGGGAGGTGCATTTTTAAAGATTGCATGCCAGAGAGGACACCACCGCGCATTATCACACTGACACACGGAGCAACGAGCATAGTCTGAAATAACCAGCTGTCACACAACAAAACGAGAGCCACTGCTGTGGTGATGCCTGCGTCCCACATCATTCACCTTATTTCTAGCAGCAAAAAACATTACATCACAGGAAACATTCCAATCACATCCCTTACAGTCTGTTCCAGAAAACAAACTAACAAACACTTCCCGTCAGCGCACTTGTACGATGAGTAACGATGATTTAGAGAACCGATGTTTGCTGTCAAATGTTGGAAGATCTGCAGCATTTGCGTGTCAACTCTGTCAAAACTGACACTATAAAACGCTGCAGTGTGTCTGCCAAAGTTTAGAACTGTGGAAGGAGTGCCACACAGCAAGCTTTTCTAATTATGTGTAATACCATTGCTTCACTTTTCCTCCCGCCAGAGGGGAATACCAGGCAGAGCTAAGCACGTGGACAGAGGTTAATAAGACTGGTGGCCTCAGAGTGTGTGTGTGTGTGTGTGTGATAATAAGTCCGTCTGTATCCGTGACCTTTACGTGTGTATGTGTTATGTGATTTTATGTGTCTGACTGTGACTCCCACATGTGGCCATAGGTCGGCGGTGCTGTGAGGGAAACTCAATGGCTGTCCACTGCCTGGTATGGAGATCATGTAATTAACGCTCAGTAAAGCTTCAGAGTTGCCATGTTTTCATCAGACTGACTCCCATTGAAGTTTTATTGGCCCTGACCATGAAAGGCCTTCTAATGAGGAGCAGGATGCGAGGGGAAGTTTAGGAGACCCGGGAGAGCCAGAGAGGGGAGGCATAATGGTAGCAAGGAGTGAGGAGAAAATGAGGTGGGTGGGAAGGCAACTAAGAAATAGAGGCGCGTGTAAAAATCTGATTATGGCTTCTCCCAAAATGATTTATAGACGACAACTAATCTTTGAGAGATTCAAATGCACCACAGACAGAGTCTTCAGAAACTGACAAATGACAAAAGCTGAACATTTTCTGTGGTCTGCACCTCAGGTCTTGAACATTTTCCTTTTGATGGAACAAGGTACGTTTTCCTGGTTCTCAAAACTGTTAGAAGAACACACCCAGGCTTTCTTCCCCTTTCTTAAAGAATACCTGATGAGTCGTCGCACATGGCATCCCTCTGTAATTTATATTCCTCACTTTATTTCCAGTTTCTTTACATTCCTTTATAACTGTCTGAAATCTACGATGTGATTTCCCTACTTCTCTGCTAATAACCCTGTGGGAAACACATTATTGATGCACAGTAAATATTTTATGCCAAACTTTCTGAATGTTGATGTTTGTGCATTTTAAAGTAATACATGTATTTAATATTTGATGAGGTGTTTTAAGTTGCATCTTGATGCATTCTTTGTTTTCAAGGAAAGTCACAAACCTGGCCACCCATGTAAGGTAAATTGTTAAAACAAAAACGAACACGACAAGGCAGCTTATCTACATTGCTCAGTGCTATAGGAATGCTAGGTTGCTCATTGTTAGCTCTATGGTGGTCACAACTCAGCATGGGCAACATCACAGCCCCATATGCAATGAACAGGAATACAAGTAAATCATGCTCTGTCAGGTTGAAATGCGCTAAAAAAAAAAAGACAAAAAAACAAAACAAGAGTAAGTCATGACTCACTCTAAAAAAAAAAAAAACTACTGTCATCGCCACTATTTGTCACAAAAGAAATAAACTTGTCACAGCTTGTATTGGTTTGGTTGAATATAATCCCTTGACTCATTTCTTTGTTCAACAGTGTCAGCTTGGCTTCTTTGACTTTTACAAACTGTTCTGCCATTGCATTCCCTATTACAGTTGGATATAAGATAGAAAAGAAAGAGTTAGAATAAAGTCACCTCTAAAGTTTAAAATCACCTTCAAACTGGCACCTTTAAGGTGTTTACGGACTACTAAAAATACTACTACTAAAATAAAAAAACCCAAAACACTTATAATTATGTTTTTTAGCATTTGACCTTATTAACCCTGACTGCATTTGTAGAGCGGCTTTAATAATACTAGCATAGCACACAGTATATAGATTCCTACATGTACCGAGAGAGAGGTTTTCATTTTCATCTTTTAAAGGTCAAATTGAATAACAAGTAAAAATGGTTCAAAGTGAAGCGAAGGTTCAAAGTGGCCCCCACCCTTTCCACCCATGTGCTGCTTAATGAAGAAAAGAATGACAAAATGTGCAGGTTCTAGCCAAATCTAATGGCCTAGTCCCCCCCCCCCACACACACACACAAAACCACACAACTACACACACACACACACTTACAGACACATAAACACGCCCTTTAAAAGTGAAGAGCTTGGCCAGTGTAGCGGGTTGACTCCCACAACTCAGCAGGGTTTCTGTGCAAATATCAGTGTGGCGTTTCAACATTTTACTGACCCTGCTCAGACACAGAGTTAACATCTATTCTCAGTCAACCCATTTTAATGCGCGTTTAAAGTACGTGTCTGAATGTGTCCAACGGGCCTTTGTGCATTAAAAATCCAGTCGCTGAAACCTCACTGGGATGTGGTTTTGGGAACATTCACTCACATTCTGGAGCAGACATGAAGACAATTTAAGACCCATTACAGATGACGTCCTCTCACCTTCTGGGGACTTACAGGAATCAGCAGCCATATGTCCATTTATTTGTAGCTGCAGCCATAATCACAGTGCGTGGTGTCTAGAAAAATAACAGGACAAATTTATACACAGCCCTCACATAGACTGACACATTTGATGTCAGGTTTGAACATTCTTTCAATCCAATTCATTCAAGTACTTAACTTACTACTTAATACTACTTAAAAATCCATTTACTGTTTTCTCATTTAATTTTCACATTTCCTATTTCAATTTTCACAAGTAGGCAATTTTATTCTGTCCCATTTTCCAATCTATAGCCACCATACCACTTTATTTTACTCTTTATTGTTTGCCGCATCCCGGTGAGCAATTTTGATGATTGATTATTGCTTTTTTCCCCAATGTGAGTGGCATCATTTTCAAAATGTATATCTTACACTATGTTTTTACGTAACATTTATCAACCCTACTGCTGTAACAAGTGAAATTCCCCATAGAAGTATAATGGTGTCTTATTGTTTCATTTCATTTTGTACCATTCCTGGTTTACCAGTAAACTGCTTTTGTGTGTAGATCATTGTTTGACCGATCGCTTTACCCTCTATTTTCTCATAATTTGCTTGTTTTTTTTTTTTTTCTTTTTTTTTTCTGTTTTCTCCCTTGCACGAACACTAGTCTATTCTCACTAATCTCGTGATCTCTGATACAGAACACGTACTATTGGGCCTTTTTCAGATGCTTGCGTTTCTCCTCTTTGCTTTCTATTTTTGCATCACTTGAATCACACCCTGATCACATTTACCTAGAATGTCTGCATACAGTATTTCCACACTCTGAGCTCTACTAGTTGCAGGAAACACATGACAGAAATGAAAGAACAAGTGAGGCAAGAGTGGGAGAAAGCTGTGCTTCTGAAGCCAGATAAGAGCGAAAGGAGTGATGATGGAAGACTGAGAAAAGAAGAGTGTGGAGCGATAGGAAAGTGAGAAAGTAAAAAAAAAAAAAAAAAAAACTGAAGTAGGATTACTCAAGTGCAAGAAATATAGTAGTTTTCAAATACACTCTTTGGGATAGCAAAAGCAAGTTAGTGTAATTGAAAACAGCCAATGAGAGCTACTTCACAGTCCACTTCTTGGATTTTCAGAGTTGCTCTACACGTTAAGAGACACGCTCATAGATGAAAAATCCCCCTGTGGTGCCTGCCTCGTGCTTTTGTGTATCTCTGTGGGCAACTTGGCAATCTCCACTCAGTAATCAGAGCACATTCCAAACTTCTCCAAGCCTGGATGAAATATTAGGTACACTTCCTAACATAATAAAATCCAACCATGTCCAGCATTTAAGCTCGCAGAAACAACTGTATAAACCTGATGTCAGCTATATATCTGAATACATCATCTAAAGTAGTCAGTAGGATGGAAAAACACACACATGCACATGTTGCCTCTGTTTATCAATTATGACTGTGGAGAATCCTGCACTTCTGATACACAGACTGTTCCTTTAGAAAAACACGTCCTAATCTTTGTACCAACGTAATACATATATTTATATTTCCATTTATCATGCAAATATGTTTCCAATAGAAACCGTAGAAGTACTGGATTTGAATATGTATAGTGTATAAAAAGTATCACAGTTGGAACAGTTTGACCTCATGATGAACACAAATTTAAAATGGTCAAATCTGGCCACACAGTCCATCCCACATTCAGTGCATGCAAATGGCCTAGAGTTAATGGACTTTAGCTCTCTTTAGGGTTTTCCATGGCAGACTTTCGTCCAGATTTTCTGGCAATATTTTTTTTTCCACTTTGGCCTTGGAGGCAGTGGGAGACCACGTCTCTGTGTGGTTCTCAGCCCCCTGTGAGGAGTCCTTCATTATTTTCCCACCGTCACTTTAGAATATCCACACATTCCAACATTAATCAGCCTTACCGGGGCACTTTATCACCTCACTCCTCCTCACATTCTCTGATTTGTTTTTAATGAGATGGACTGCATGAAAAAGTGGCATACATTAGTGCATACTTCAACCTCCAGAGACTGAAAGTAATCCCATAATGTTTTTCTTTTTGTTTTTAATAAACAAGCAGCAATCGTATATGTTTTTCACCTCAAAGGCTGTTCTCCATGCCCGGTGAGATCAGGCTGATGTTGTTAATGGGAATTCCCATTTTGTGCGATTCTTTATTTCACTAATGGCACTGTAAACCAGATGGTTAGAGTAATCTGGCCTGTAAATCTGTCTCACAAACAACCTGTGCTTGGTTTGGTTTCAACAGGGCCTGTAAAGCTCAGTGTACATTAACCGCATCGACTCATCACATCGTAACTTGAGGTGCTTGTATCTCACATAATCTTTTCATTCTTACATAAACATAGAATTAACTTAACTAAGCTCACATATTTTTTTTTCACTTTTCCATTTTTATTATTTTATCATATCTTGGAATACTCAGATGTCGGGATGCTCGTATCTCAAGGTATTACTTTAGTTCCAAAATCCAATTTGGCAAAACATTCAGTGTTTGTGTCGTAGGCGTTTATAGGGTCATATGTGTTGAAAACCAAGTGTCCGTGCAACATTGATTCCCACTCTCCATGCATCGCAGAACCAGCACCAGCAGCCATCTCTGAATTCCTAATCCAGCCAATCAATGACTCTCCAGTCTGCCGTCATGCTCATTCATCTCAGGTCACACATGTGGCCAATATTCCCCCAGGCAAACACACAACTCCGACAATCACCAATAATGCTTTCGCTGCTAAAATTCAAAAGAAACGTTTTATATTCAGAAGAGAAACTAATTCTGCCGAGACATTTTCATGTATGAATAAAGACACCAGTATCAGGGATCGTTTGAATATAGTTCTAACTTGACAGAGACAGAGAGGGGAAAAGAGAGTTGGAAAGGTGGAATTGTCCCCAAGGGATCTGTGGAACATTCACAACAGAGCGCATCCGTCTCTGGGACATGAGGACAGAGGAGGCCTGTGGCATGCCAAGCAGAATGAGCCTGACGAGGCTCACTCTGCTTGGAGAATTCAGCAGAAACGCTGTTCGGCAAGAATCATGGACACGCACACACACACACGCTCGCACACACCAAACTCCTCAATCACGTCCCACACACACTTGCACCAGTCTACCAGTAATTGGAAGGAGGGCTTGTGTGAGCGTAGACACATTTCTCTCTCTGGCTGGTCACTGTCATGTGGCAACATAGTTAATCTGTTTTCCTAGCAGCCGGACGTTGATGGTGAATAATGTTTACACTCCCTCCTGGTCTGCCTTATGAAGACGTATACTTTCTAATGACAGCTCCTCATAAGGCAACAATAGTTCTTGTAAAATAATGAGGGCTGTGGAAATGAATACGTTAACTAATGGTAATTAGTTTATTAAAATGTTTATACCACTAAATGCAGGGGTTTCTATACTATAGTAAAGTACAGCAGTAGTTAGTATGATAGTATATATTAGTATAGTGGAGTGTACCGTAAAAAAGTTTAACATAGTATAGCATGGCTTAGCATTGATAATATAGTGTAGCATATAGTATAGCAAAGTATAACTTAATGTAGAAAAGTATTTTATAGCATAGCATAGTATGAATAGTTATAGCATAAAATACTATAGGATACCATAGTATGGCATAGTATAACATATAGTATCTTAATATAGTAGAATGCAGTATAAAATAGTGTAATATCAAGTAGTATATTATAGTATAGCATAGTAGAGTATATCATAGTATATAAGAGTAAAGCAAAGGATAGTTTAATATAGTGTAGAATATCATAGTATAGTAGAGGACAGCATCATATAGTATATCATAGTATTGTACAGCATAGTATAGTATTGTAACATAACGTACTGTAGCATATTCCTTGTTGAGCTCCTATAGAAGCAGATGAGTCAATAACAAATTCCAAATGTTTGGTCGGATACTTCGTGGCAGATAATTCCCACTGGGCTGTTTAGTCAAGGTGTGAGATGTTTGGATGATTTTCTGAACATTTTTATCCATAAAAAGAAAATAAGTTGGGACTTTGGGATCTGAAAATCACTGTGCAGCTCAGAAACTGGTCGGCACTACTGCATTATTCACTTCTGTTCAGTACTGAAGCCTTTCCAGGAAGGGCCTCTCCACTGGGCTCACTGCATGGTTGTGCAATCTTTTGTTATCATGAGAGTGTTTTTGTACACATGTTTTTTTTTTTCTTTTAACCCAATGTTGTTTCCTATGGTCAAATGAAAAAAGACAATAACACAACAAGAAGTACCAGGAAAATAACATCTTAAAATACCTTGCTTTACTGGCACAGTGCATTGTGGGAAACAGCTCTGTTAATCAAGGTTAATAAAGGAAAGGGGGAAGTAACCACATCTTCTCTGTTTCCTGTTAGAAATCCAATGCCTGTCAGGATTATGGAGATATTCACATGAACTGTGTTTAATAGGCTCAATTAGTCAGCTCAAGAGCTCAATGAACTCTGGCCTTAATTGGGCAGCAGAGTAAGCAACAGTGACAACTTTGAACCCAGTGAAATGGATGCGCTGAAACTGAAACCAAACTGTGGTTAACAAGAGCAACAGGTTCCACTTTGTCTCCCCTCTGCCTCGGCCGATTGTTCATCTTTCAAAGAGCTATTTCCTGCCTCCCTCCCCCTAATCCAGCAGTGTCACTCTGATCTCCTGACTGAAACGTAAAACAATCTGCATAAGGATGCTTTGTTGATCTCACTCTCCTCCTGCACAGTCATGTTAACGCCAATAAATTTGTCACTAAATGTATTCATGCTGTGAAGGCTGCAAAAAAAGCCCATTTCCAAGGTTGGTTCTAAAAAAATCCAATTTAACTAAAGTAAAAAACTTTTTTAATTTGGCTGTACTCTAATAAAAAAGACATTCAGAGTTAGGATTTATTTTCTTTTTTTTTTTCAGCCATCACTCTAACTCTATCATTATAAGCACAAAGGATATTTCTGAACCGGACACACGTTTTAGAAACTTTATCTCTATAAAAGGAGCTTCAACCAATAGAAACTGGGTTTGAACGAAGTAGCCACTAAAGTCTTTGCAACTTTGAGTCATTTTCATTTTCTTAAGTTGTTAATTAAATACAAATGACCTTCCCTTTGTTCCAGGAACACAGTAAGAGAATTATGATTCATTTTTCTGCACAAACTCTTCGGCCACTGCTCTGTTTCACCACAAAATTCAACATGCACACAGGAACTGCACAAATTATCAAAATATAGCACAGATACAGAGACAGGAGCTAACTTCTTGTTAATAGTCTTTTGCAGCTGTCAAATACTGAATAAGTTTGTTGGCAAAAACTGTAATTAGTACAGACATACGAACATTACTATGCAAAACTTTGTATCTTTAATATTACAAAATGTTCCCATTGATTTGCAAATAATATTTACATTATAGGGAACCATGTACTTAATGGCGCCACCTGTGGCAGCCTATGTGGGTTGCAAAGACCCATAATTTCCACATTATAGTGGAAATATATTTAGTATATGCTCAAATGCAAGTCAAATTTGTTAAACAATTCTTTATATTTCCTAAACCTTAAATGCTACTTTAATGCAATTTCAGTATTTTCTAAAGGCATTTCTTCCATGAAGTACTTTTAGCCCATGTGAGAGAGAGTACTGTGAATGAGAGGACCTCAAGTGTGGACTTGGCCAAGCCAGAAGCGCTGATGTGTGCTACCATTTAAAATAGCCCAGACAGACAGCTGAGCAGCTGTGACCTCAGGTCCCTTGAACTCTCAGTTACACTCAGTGACCAGGCTCCTTTTTTTTTTTTCAACCTGTGTGTTCCTATACCCACTGTATTATACACAGCACACTATATTGATTGCAGGGAACTGCTGCAAATCCTCCAGTGTAAATATAGTGGGCATTTAAGGAACTGTTTGGTGATGCTTATTTAAGCTAAAAAAAAAAAAGTTATGATGTCAAGCTAACTCTCGGTCTTCGATTTGGTGGTTTTGCTCCTATTATTGTCAGTATTTCGAAACCATTTGTGGTATTTTGCATCAGTCAGAGGAGGTTATTAAAGGACAACAGACAGTTTCGACTCTGTCAGACGGTGACAATGCAGGCCAATTAGAGCTCAGGCAAAGCTGAAGCATGATATCCTTGGACAGGGCACTCACTCTGCTCTTGTCTGCAGCCATCGCCAGACACTCGGTTTCACAGCAGCGCATGTGAAATAGACTCCGAGGATCAAATGCAGTCAGCGTGCAGCTGGAAGTGTACAACTCTGGGACAGGGTGTGTCTGTGCGATCATCTATGAGCTTTCTATGATGACTTTTGAGTGTATAAATTTGTTCCTGTGCATGACAGCGAAAGAGGGACAAAAAGTGAGTAAGCGCTTATGGGTTTTTTGTGAGCTTCGGCCAGGAAAGTGCCGTTACTAATGTGCTCCAACGCTGATGGTTAAAGCAGCAGGAGGTGTGGCGAGACCTGGAGGGCAACTGGTGCCTGATAGACAGCCACTGCACATAACTGGTCTGCTCATATACCATTACGTGCCTTTTTCATTGCTCAATCAATAAATGAATGACTTATTATTATTGGAGATGACAGCACAGACTAATTCAGGAAAATGACAGCAGATGAACAGACAGAGTTTGGCCTTATAGGAGCTGTCAGAGCGGTCAGCCACACATCAGCTGAGCAGGCAAATTGTCACTGCAGACACAGCTTTCATCACAACCGACTGTCTGCCACAGTCACTTCCAGCACTGGACCTATTCACGTCCTCTGCCCTCAGCCACTATTCCTGGTGCAAACACACAGACAGTTATGTTTAGCATGAGGCTTTTGGATGCAAATAAGGCAGCTCAGACTGACACGGGTCACGGGGCCTTCCCCACATAGCTGAGTCCTGCTCTACTGCTGACCAGCAGCGAGTGTGATCAGTTACACACAGATGTCTTAAAAGGTCCATCCACATACAAACAGATGACTCACTAAAAGGAGTGTCCCAAAATCAAAGCTCCTAAAAACGATTCAAAAAAAAGATCTTAATCTATCCAAAACCATCAATGTTTATGGACTTGTCTTGTTTAATACATACAACATCTGATCCTCTATAACGACAGCAGGCAGTTCCAGTGACGTTTGTGCTGTAACTGCTTCACAGCTGGTTTGCCAGTGTAATTCCAGGGATCTTGAATTTCAAACAAGGTGCGAGGTGTTAAGCTTCATCATTTAAACTGACTTTACTGCACAACGGTGTTGTCAGATATTCCACCTAATGCTGCTTCAGAAACAATCAACATGAACCGCAGGCCGTTCTGTCGGGCTTATGCCTCTCTACAACTTTTTAAATTTATTTTACATTATTGATGTGCGCTAAACATCAGCTTCTCCAGAGATTATTAACCTTTTTGACCTTGGGGTTCAATTTTTATCCTACAAAATGCCGCAGGGCTAATTAAATATTAACACTGTATGGGTGTCATTGACCTTGCACATGGTTTGATATGTATTCAATAACAAACCAAATCCATTTACAGTTTAAAAAGCAAAAAATCTGTCTTCTCTGTATATTGGAGCTTGTCAAAGAACTAACTGACATTAGTGCCACCACATGGTCAAAAACTGCATTGTAACTGAGCTTGTCGTAGATATTATTGGTGGCATCTTCAGTTGATAACCTGTACAGTTGACCTTTCATGTCTGCAGAAGTTCAACCACTCCTGACCAGATTATTTAAGAGTGTGAAGACCTGTATACACCCCTTTGATGAACAGTGATTCCTAAAAAAAAAAACCCAAATGTGTGAGAGGTAAACATAAAGGAGAAGCTCCCGAGACCAGTGAAAAAGCAGAGCACCTTTAATAGAGCCCGACTACACTGTATCGTAGCGATACAAAGGGAGGAAAGGAGACACATAAACAAACAGTGACTTAAAATATGTACATTTATACACATGCGAAGGTATAGGCTGTACATGAATGGACAAGTAGCAGGAAAGAAACGAACGTGGAAAAAAAAACGTGAAGTGATCAAACGTGGTTATTGGACATGAAATGAAACAAATGTAACACAGCTAAAACTGCTTCATTAACTGCAGAGATAGGACGAGTAACTGCATAGGTCTGCATGTTATGGCACTGTAAGGCGGAGATTAAGTTTCCAGTAGAGACAGAATGAAACCTGGATAATGGGAGAGGTATTTCACTGCTCGTGTAAAGCACAGAGTAGGTAGCATTTAGCTAAGACTCTGTTTCAACGTGACGCTTACATTAAGGAGTCAGCTTTAATATAACAATTACACTGGGACATTGAATTGCAATTGCAAATGCATCTGCATGGGCCATTTTTTTAAGTTTCCATTTTTGTTGCATCAAAAATATTTTTTTTCTTTTCAGGAAGAATAGAATTTAGTAGTTTTTTTGAACCAGTTTCTGGTCACTGACCTGGCTGATCTAAAAAGACAGACAACAAATGTATCAAAAGAAAAAACATTCTTATTGTGAAATAAAAGTGTTTTTGAACAGTGGGGAAAAACCACAGAGCCAAAAGAATGTCCCAACAACAAGGAACAGAAGGGAGAGTCCCGTGTACAACAAATCTTACCTACTGTATGTTTCCACATTCCAATCATGTGACAGAGCAATGCCTAGAAATTCAGAAATGTTGCAGGTAAATATATGTATATATATATATTTTTAACATCTTTGAAAGAAATTATGATTTGTGTATTTGAGAACAAACATACAAACAACAACCTGGACTCACTGTATGTCGGTTCATGCCACGAGCATTAGCTGAAACATTAACTAAGGCTGCACTCGTACCAGGACCAGTTGTTCCGTACTCTGTTGAGAGCCCTTCCTCCCTCCCTCGCGTCCCCCACTGCATTCAAATTACTCAAATTGCTGAAGCCCGGTTGACTCCGACACTTACGTCGGTGATTGTTGTTTATATGGTGTCTTAATCTACTGAATGCGCAAGATGGCGATTCGTTGTAAATAGTGCTACATGCATATAAAGATTTTTGCGGAGGCGGCAGGAAATGTAATTATCCGCGATTGTGCACGAGTCCAAGTGTACCGTGCTTCAGCACACCTATTCTAACCGTGCCGTACTCAGGCACAGTACACTTCAGTACACACAGAATCCAGACTCAAGGTACGAAGGCCTAGTGTTAGTGCACCCCTAGTGTCAACATGATTTGCTACAGAAATTAAACCTATTTTTTTCCTTTTCCTACTGTTTTTAGATGATACTGAGCAGAGAAGCAAAGTCCTTTTTTGAAAATAATTCTGATAAATCAATTAAGAGCTTTTTGTAGTATCACAACCTCATACACTCATTAAATCTTTCCACGTATTTACATTTACATATTCTATACACACCTACGTTGCCTGCACCATGAATTCATCTGTGCAAGTGTGCCCGCGCTCTATCTGTGTACTCATTACATTCTACTCCCTGCCAACACTCAAGACTGTTTAAAAATGTAGTGTTCTGGGCCAGGCACCTGGGATCAATCTACCAATTTATCATGCATTCCTTAATCCTTTAAAAAAAGAGGAGTTGATTTTTTTAAATGAGCCAGTTTCTTTTCCAAGGCTGGCAAATGACCATGGTGAGGTTTTAGCCTTAGAAGTTAAACAAAATCCAGCAACAGAGCAAAACAAAGACTGATACTAATAAATGCAGGGCGTGTGAATTTGAGTCTAAATGTTGAAAGTGTAAGGATAACGTTTGTGTTCTGAACTACTCTGAAGGTGCAAGGAGCCGCAGGACTATACTGGTGTCTAAATACACATACACACACCTAATCCCAGTAGAAGCAGCAGGCAGAGTCATTGTAGATGGCTGTGCATGGGATCAGCTTGTGCAATCATCTGCATCTGTACTGCTGCGGGTCGAGTTCCCCCGCAGGTGCCCCCATCTACAGCCTCCTGTGATTTTTGTCCTCCTTCTCTTCTGTCTCCTTTGTTTCTATCTTCGTCGTCCACGCACAGTAGCTGGAGTACAGGAGTAAGGATACTAAATGCAACAGATGATATGAATGTGCGTCTGCATGTACACATTTCCTAGAAAGGACTAAGGGGGAAAGTTTCAACGGTGCTGGCATCAGATGTGGGTCCAACACATGCAAAGTGCGGCAAGAAGCAGTGCAAGACTCCAGGTGTGCGCCCATCTGGCAGGTGGTGAACCCCCTATCACCTTCACTGAGGGGGGCTTGGAGGCGATGACATACGGGCTCTCAGCTACGGGCTGTCGGGCGATGGGCCTTCGATCGACGGTGGAATCTGTATCAGCTGTGAGAGATAAAGG
Source organism: Cynoglossus semilaevis (assembly GCF_000523025.1). Taxonomy (NCBI): domain Eukaryota; kingdom Metazoa; phylum Chordata; class Actinopteri; order Pleuronectiformes; family Cynoglossidae; genus Cynoglossus; species Cynoglossus semilaevis. The sequence continues at coordinate 3,282,248 of NC_024326.1, forward strand.
CAGAGAGAGAGGAGAGACAAGGAACAAAAAGATAAATGGTCGGGGCATCGCAGTCTTAAAGGTTAATGGGCTTCAGTGTTAATAGTCCTTTTGGCCTGTAAAACTGTCTTTTAGCATCTCCTGGCCTTGTTTAAGCATGTGCGTCATTACATTTTAAGGATTTCCTAAAGCGACCAGGCATTAAACAGAGACTCCTACATTTCTTTGAATAAAATAATTGAACAGAAATATCACAGCAGGGGTTGACGTATTCATAGAGCTTATGATTAACTACAGATATGTAAAAAATACACACTCACACACACACACAGTGATGCTGTGTTATTACAGATTGTGTTTTTCTTCTCTTCATTGACAGTAAAATTTAAAAAGGCCACTGAATCTGTCGCTCTCTCTCTCTCTCTCTCACACACACGCACAGTGATGGAGGTTGGATGCGTTGTGTAATTTCCAGCAGGACCCTGTAAGCACTCAGTTTATCACCGTTAACCTCAAAGTCTTGCACATAAACCCACAAACACACATAACGATGACAGAAGCTGACATCAGCGGACCCCTTAAAAAAAAGGCCTTCACTCAATTGGATTTCTATCATTACTGTTACCATTATGATGCTGGATTTGTGTGATATTTACCAAGAAGGCCATTTGCAGGGGAAATGGGTTCACTTGGAACACGGGTCGCCTGTCACCGGGTCCGTTTTGTGTGTTTAAATGTTGTGCAAATACTCCAGTCCTGGTAATGTGTCCTCAAATAAGAATAAAAATCCTGCACCACTGACTGCGGTGCAGGATTTGATCATGAAAAGCTCAATTACTTTTCAATGCCTGAAGACAGCAATGTACCTGAGCAATGCTCATTACACATCCCTGTGTTCTCTGAGGAGCACAAGTGCATCCACCGTGTGTGTGTGTGAGTGAGTGTATAACATCTCTGTGAGGTTGGATAGTGAAAACCTGCAGAAACACTTGACCTACAGGTATGCTGAGTGTTGCTTTGTTGGTTATCATTTGGATGCAGACAATTCTGTTGTTTTTTTCTGAAAAGAAAAGAGAATGTTTACTCTTCTTCTTTTTCTTCTTCTTCTTCTCATTCAACCTCCATTTTGCGCCAGTCCGTGACTAAATGCAACCCAACCTTAAAACCTACACGATTGGATTAGAGACAGATTTTCACCCTTAGCACACAACGCACCACAACACACCCCCAATTAAATTCCCATGATCATGCATTATCACTTAGGCCTTCAAGGAAGGGCTCTGTAAACTCTGTGTGGGTGTCTGAATAAAGAGAGGGATGGAAGGACATGAAGGAGTGACGATCACAGGAGACAGAGAGAGAAATAAGCTGAAAAAAGTGAAAACAGTGAAAAAAAACGAAGCAATGCTTATGTTTTTAAAAACAATAGCTGTTACATATAAATTTAGCTGCTCAAATGTCATTGCTTAATTAAATTTAGCACTTGTCAGAAAGAAGATGTTGTACTAAAATAAAACTAAAAAAAAATCTTTCCACACATCTTGAAGATAAAGATGTCACATCGGTCTATTGTCTATTACTTGGCTTATCGTGGTACTGAAGTAGTTTTACTTTGCAGCATTACTACTTCAACTGAGGTCAACTGAGGGACAGACAAGGTCCAAGCCTTTATCACACACATACACTCTGGCCTTCATCAGACACACTACTAATATATGAAACCAGTGGGAAACGACTTTAATGATGATAGGACTTTGGGAGGGATACTTGACTGCATTTTTCTTTCATATTACTGTACGTGTATAGTTCAAAGACGTACACTCATCCGTGGATGTGAGAATGCTTATCAGCCCATCCCTATTGTGCAGCTGGGCTTTATGTGCATCCAGGCTTGAAAAAGGCTGGGCAGGGCTCAAGAGAGCGACAGAGGGGGAGAGGGAAGAAGAGATGGAGATAAAGAGAGGTGATTCCGTGCCAGTGGTTTTTGTTGTTCTAATAGACAATAGACAAAGACATCATTTATCCACAATCAGATTGCTGTTATTGTTTCAGAGTAACAATGCTGTTTTCTGCTTTCTGTGACCAAACAGCACCGAATGGAACAGTGCAGCACGAGTACGACTGCACCGAGGGCAGAGTGAGGGGATAATTAATTTAAAATGTCAATGCAAAAACATCTTTTTCCCCCTTTTTTTTCACCAAATGGTTTTAAATCAGTGAAACCAGAAGTTTAGTTGTGGTTCCTTGCTCCGTCGGCGCAGTTATTCCTACGCTGGAAAAGCCTCTCGGATGAGCACTTAATCCTGAGGACTTCTTCAGACATATGGGTGAAAATTTCCCATCAAGTAAGTCTGAGTAAATGGGGACTATTTTATGGTCCCTTTGTGACCTATGAGGCAGTATAATATATATAATATAATATAATATAATATAATATAATATAATATAATATAATATAATATAATATAATATAATATAATATAATATAATATAATATAATATAATATAATATAATATAATATAATATAATATAATATAATATAATATAATATAATATAATGGATAATAAATATAAAAGGAAAAGAATGGGGAAAGGGAAAAAAGAGGGACCAAATGTAGAATACACAAACATCAAAAATTAGAACAAAGAACAGGAGGAAGAGGGAAAAGAAAAAGTAGAACAACAACAACAACAACTTCAACTCGAGGGCCCGGTGATGTTTTTAACATAAAATAACTTGAAAGGCTGTGCTTCATAAGATGACTCACGACTAAATTCCCCACAGTGGGAAAAAGAAAAAGTGTGTCAAAAAAAAGAAAAAGAAAAACAACAGTGGGTGGAAGGGAGTGAAAGATGATGTGAACGACCAGAGGAGGAAAAAAAGATAATCTGTTTTCAGGGAGATTAATGTGTGTTGTCACTTATATGAAGGATACACGCGCTTCTCCCATCACGACGACACTCGACATGAGAGGACATATGTTTCGCTAACGGTGAAAGACAAATGTATTTTGATAGAGAGGAAGCGCCACCGTAGGGAGCAAACACTGACACTGACAAGAAACCAGAAACGGAGAGGAAAACAAATGGAACCTGACTTGAGAGAGGTCTGTGTCAAAGCGCCGACACGTGTACCGAGGTGGTTTACTTTCATTTGTCGATAAAGTCTTTGAGGAGAGAAGACGTGAAGTCTTGTCTCCCCTCACTGAACACTGCCTTGAATCTCAGGGCACCACGTTGCCCTAGTTACAACAATGCAAGATCCTGGGACCACTGTGTCGACCTCTGCGTTGGCTGAGTGTGTGAGAATCACTGCGTCGTGCCTTTTGCCCAGATGGGCAGTGAGTGTATGTTGTTGTTCTGCTGGTCCAAGAGCAGGAACAGCTGCTTCTAAAAAGACAGCCCACCACAGGAAGAGAGGGTTTGTAAAAGGTGGAAGCTCAAAAGGGAAAAGCAGGGAATTTGTATGAAAATGTGATTTGGTGAATGATAAAAGTGTTTTGTGTAAACAACACTTGTGCATGACACAGCAGTAAGAAACAAACCCAACATGTGACATTGGTGTAAGCCTGTTTTAAGAGCTCACTGTAGCATTACTGAAGTAATCCACTAAGAATGAAGCCAGGAAAGAGCCGGGCTTAGCATGTTGTCATGGTATATGATGTTGAAATGACAAAGCAGCTTAAACAGTCTGAGCTTAAACTTGTGGTTAACACCGACATAAAAATATCATTCATTCGCTCTGCACTCAACTCTGTCCCCTGCTTCTCAAACTGTGTTTTAACAATATAAAAATATTAAAAGAAAACTTTCACTTTTCGTCCGGCGTAAATCATGTGTGACAGTTTTCACTCCTCCTGTGAGTTTTGATTTATGATGTGGAGGCAGTGTGGTGGTAGAGGGGGGTCAGTAATATGCTCCTCCTTCTGCCCATTCTCATCACCTCCCTCTCTCGAGGCTCACACCTCCTGCGTTGACCTTGCAGGTTTTTCTCCGCGCAAAGTGGTTGATGGGATACGATCACAGTGGGTGGGTTGTTGTTAAGCAGCTCAACGTCCTGAATTTTGACAGGATCACCAGATTTGGCCTGGTGGTGGTATTTTATTAGCAAAGACTGACCTTTGACTTATTTTCTAACCAATCATGTGGACAAACACCAACAACGGAATGCTAGACGTTGGAATATGTGAAGAGACGCTCAACTTTCAGATGTTTGTAACCGCCTCAGTTGATCCTCGACTGTGTTCTGCAGTTTGTCTTATTATTCAACGTGCATTTACTCATTAGCACAGGGCAGATGATTGACACATGTTTATACAGCAGTCTTGCTAAAATGCCATGGGAGTCTACAGGAGACCCAGTTTGTGAGGTTCCTGTTCTCATTTTGCATCTAACACAGTTTGGGTCTAAGATATCAAAGCAGGCCTCGCTCACAGCAGCAGTACAGTTCATCCAACTCAACTTTTGACAGCCTGCATACTCTTAAGTCTAGAGTGATGCAGAAAGAACAAAAAAAAAAAGTTTTCTCTAAACAGAAAAGAAGACAAGAATTAACAACAAACTCCTTTTTTAATGTCATTTTTAAATGATCACAACAATTAAAGTTTAGCTTTTTAAAAATGTTGTATAATAACTACAGAAATGACAACTTAACAATTTGATTCCAAGTTTTGGACTTGTTGACTGATTTCGAGATGAAACAAGTGTAAAAACTATAATAATTGATCAAACAAATATTGGTAAAGATATTATTTTAACTTATTTTTAATGATTTCTAAACAATTGTATTATTTCACTTTCTTTAATATAAATCAGGTTCAAATAAAGTGCAGGATGTAAAAACATCTGAGCTGGCGTACCTTGATCACGTGACTGCTCCAGTGGCAACTACTAAAATGTCTCAGGGTCACCCGAAATTTGTGACCTCAAAATGGGGTCACAAGCCAAAAAGGTTGTGACCCACTGTCCTAACTAGACTCAGGTCGAAACCCTGATGACCTAAGACTCAGACTCGGACTTTCGCAGCTTCAAATTAGAGTCAGCAGATTCGAAAAGTTGGAGATGAGAACTTTACTTGTAGCCTTTTTTTTTGTTAGATGTTTCTGTGCTGTCAACATGAATTTTTAATTCCAAATGCTTGATGCTTTATGAAGGATTAACACAATTAGGACAGCTGCCTTTTATTTACACTGAGCAGCATCAGACTCTGGAGCCAGGGAACAGCACAGCTGCTCCGTCCTCATGTGCCACAGATAACCATGAACTGTTTTCTGACAGGTTTTTGTATCCCACCCAAACTGCAGGCTATGAATACGAGCAGTGCTGAGATTTCTCCAGTGGGCTGTTGCATGGTCACTGCTTCTGTTCTCAGATTACAGCATGTGTAGAAGAGTGATAATGCACACATGATAATAAAATACCACAGCCAGCCAGCAGGACACAGCCGGCTCATCTGTTGTGATCAGAGCAACGCTGCTTAACGGCTGTGGGTTAAGTGACATTAGTGATCCTGGAGAGCTAACTTTTCTAAACATGCTGTACAAGGCTTCACTCTTCCTATTAGGTTAAATGCTATCAAGCGGCTTATTAGCCTGTGTTTTTTCTACATCATGCATTTGCAAACATTACTGTATCAAAACTTATTTCTTTTATTCAATATAAAAGAGCGAAATGCTAAATTATTTTCTGTTCTTCACTAAGGTCAAAGCTGAGCCGCATCTGTTGGTGTGCAGAGGTTTATTAAGGTCCTGACGACCGAAATGTCAACATCTGCCATCATCCCAGCATAGCTGTGCACGGCCCTTAGGAGGGTACGAGTGCAACACAAGACACAGACCAATCCATCTGCCTCTGGTTGGACACCACTCTAAGACTGATGCTGCACTGGACGCTCATGCATCAGGAGAGCCCTGACGCTGCTAAAGCATCAGGGGAATGTTAAAACAATGTTAACTGTCTCACACAGAGACATGTGCCGTTCCAAGGAGCCACACAATGTTTCCTTATCTCTCTTCACATTCTTTCTAACAAAGGATGTTAAGGTTAGGAGGGCGGAGAGAAAGGAAAGGATGCATTCAAGCAGTTGATGACTGGCCATTCATCTTGTGCTGTTTTTGTCCACAGTTCACTCTGTAATGTGGTGCCGTGTCACTTTTAAGCTACTCACCCGGTCAAACTATTCTCCCCCTTCTGTATTCCGAGTTGCACGCTCACTTTAAACAACAAACTGTCCCTCTGGGAACTCTCCGTCTGGTTCACAGGCAACCTGTGTGGGGAATCCAAGGCTGGTGCAGGGCTTCTGGCAGGCCACTCAGAGGGCCACAGGGCTCAAAGTACAGGGGCACCACCGGGGTACGCAGCTGAGTCCGCGGCTAACCTAGCAACTGGCGAAGCAGCATGGCAACTACGGAGCAGGGATCGAGCGTTGGAATCTACACAGTGTGACGCGGGGACTATTAAGTGCTTTGCCAGGATTACGATTTACTCCCTTAGATAGACACAAAAACACATACATGCAGAAACAAATAGCCCAAAGAGGCCCTGGGAGGACAGTGACCTCTACCAGTGAATGTGACACATCCAGAAAATACAGGGGAACTGGGAGGAGAAAGCATCCTCTGTGCTGCAGAGGTGTTAGGAGAACTTCTCAATCTTACAGGCACATAAACTGCCTTTCCCACCAGAACACTCATTTGCCATTTATATGATATCATTGCTCAGACGCACACATCCTGGACTACACCTGTCGGCACTCAAACGCCAGATGCCTCATTGCATTGGCAGGTGTCAGGTTGTCCTTGCCGACAGACAAGCGTGAAGGATGCAGGGATAAACACACATTCATATTCCTTTGCTCTCGCTCGCTCTCTCTCCTTCCCCCATAAACACACAAACACTTTGCCATCCATTCTAGTAAAAAAAACACAGTGCACGTTAGGTAGCACTCAGGAGAATGGTTATGAATGATTCTCAGTTATTATTCCAATCACAGATTCCTCTCCTACTCACTGCTCGATCTGCCATTCAGTCACAGTGTGATGCGAAATTCTTTTTTATCTATTTATATATGGAGTGGTTTTAACTTGAGAAATGTGGTGATTTTGTGTCTGCTTATGTTGAAGTGGTAGAGAAAAATGTACAGTATGACAGCTGAAGTATGGGGAAAATAATGCTCCAGAGTGAAGAGACACTGTCTTTTAAGGTCTCAGACCACAAGAGTGGGTTATAAATGGTTAAAAACAATAGTGGTTTTATTTCTTGGTTGTGGAGTTAGGTTTCCTCCAATTCGGAATTTAGCGACATCTGGTAAATTAACTCGTTTGAATAAATATTCCTCATATCAGCATGTCAAAACACAGGTATCTTAAAAAAAAAAAGTTTTAGTTTTTCCAACATTGGTTACACATGAAACTACATTAGTGCAATCTGTAGAAAAATCTCTTATCACAGAAATCTCAACAGTCTCATATTTGGTGATAAAAACAACAGTTCACAGTTTTATTTTAATTAAAATGCATAAAAGCTTAAGAAAAAAATCACTTTAAATTTCACAGTCGCTAATAAAAATTTAATTTAACATAATTTCACCAATTAAAATAGACTGTATCTTTAAAGTTTAAAGGATGGAATTAGAACAGTGGACGACAACAGAAGTCAGTGACAAAGCCGCCCTCAACAGTACTCTGGTACAGTCAGTCTGTTCCAGGTTCAGCGCTTAATGCCAAATCGATAACAGATAAGAGAGCAGGCTTCAGCATTGCAATCAGTGATCAATACATTCGGCTCTTAATGAAGTGATTTGTCTTAAATTTGCATTCTTTTGGTATGTAAACAAGTCAATACAGCCGCCAACGGGTAGTAGATACGAAAACTGGCTCATTGCTGCCAACATTCTCTGACCAGTAAGGGTAAAAAAAAAAGATTCCTCCTCTGTAAAGAAGACATGTTCACTGTGAGGTTTGAATCTGCTGAGATAAAAGTATCTGCTGTAATGGAAAAATTCCATCCATTCCTCTCTTTATTTTCTTCTCCTCTGCTCTGCTCTACTTTGCATTTTCCCCAACATTCCAGGTGGGTCTGGGACAAAGAGGATCAGACTCATCCATGCTTATCCTTCAGATGTATTTTTCAATATTAGTGGAATGTCTGCCTCTACTTTCTCAGTGCGGTGTAGCAGAAAGAATGCCAGTTTCTGTGTCCGTGGCCAAGAATGGGCTGCAGGCGATGCATGAGATTGAAGTGGGTAACTAATGCACCTCTACGGCCTCTATTCTAAGCAGCAAATGAGAAGTCTGAGATATACACTCACAAATTCTTGATGCATTTTAAATAAACTAAGGCTGCCGCAAAAGTCCTTTAATTAAAGAAAACCCTTTGTGTCACTTTTATAATGCACAACCATTCGTTAATTAAGCATTTATTCTTTCCCACAGAGGTTGGCACTTTGTTCCCTGGCTTCTTTACTGTCCTGCTGCACTGAGCTGTCCTTTGGCAATGCATAGAAACCAGCATTTACTCTGGATGGCTGTGCTGGCAGTGTGTGAATTAGTGTCAATGAATAATAATGGAAGAAAAGTGCTGTATAAATATAGACAATTTACTCGTGGTCTCAATGACAAAAAGACAAGTAAGTTTTATGCAAGCGTGTCGGGCTGTCGGGGGAACCGGTACCGACTGTATGTTAAGGAAACAATAAAGTACCCTCAGTCATACATCTACTGGTTTTGCAGTTTTCAATAAAGAATATTTTATGACTCTGGACATCGTCTTAAACCATCTTTAAAATGTCATTTATTGCTTGGGAACAAGCACATGTTGTAAAACATTCCTATTACATCGTGGGATAAAAGCTCCTCCTGCGGTACTGGGGTTGAGGCTTTTATGTAGAGACGATACCAGAACACTCAGTCAAAAACAATCCTTGCCCCCTCTGCTAATAAACTTCACAGCAAACAGCAAAACGCTACATACAGATTCCTGATTTAGTATTTTTCACTTACTTTCACTTTCCATGTAGTGATTTCTCGCACTTTGTCGCTTACGACCTGTTGCCTGAGCAGAGAGCCTTGTTTCTTCCCTAACTGGGTCCCTGAGGTGTGTGTTGAGGAGACTCAATCATAAAGGCCTCAATGATACCACTTAGAAAGGAAATGATGATAATGATGGCGGCTAATGAGAACCATTTTTCACTGATGACCTCATGCCTTGGGAGCCCTGTAAGCTAATATCCTCTAAAAGTGCCATAAAAACTAGAAAACACGCCAGGAGAAAGCATCTAGAGAAAGACAGGTGGAAGACACTTTAAAAGACGAGGACAGAAGGAATCCATGTCTGGTGCTTTTGTGAAGCAAACAAGAGGGAAATGGGTAACAGGGTCATTATTCTCTATTAGGAACTGATCTGTTCTGATAAAAAAGAAATATATCTTAACAAACACATTTTCCAAACCTGCATTACATAAAGCTTTTGGATGATAAAAATGTTTCATCTGATTATTTTTTACTTTAATGAATCACAACTGATCATGAATAATAGAGATAAATTAACACTGCAGTGACCAAAAGAATATCTGTTTATTGGAAAGGAGCACTTTCTGGAACAGGAGGACCAATAACAGCAGGTAGAGGTGAGGGTTTGACACCATGATTTAGGTATAATCCAAATGATGGGATTCTACAAAGGTAGAACTCGTGGGAAAAAAAAAGCTGGTGGATTTTAGGATTATTGTGCATTGTGATGGTGGCTTGTCAAACACCAGTCATTCTGCTGATTATTACAATGTGTTAAAAATTCTAATCTGATTCATATATAAACTAGATTACCACTGTAATCCAGACAGCCCTGGTATTAAACCATATAATACTACACTCGCACAGTGTCTCAAAGAGACTTTTTTTTATTCCATACGCAGACCAGACCTTCCCCCTGCCCCACCAAAGCCATCTGATCCTCCTGTCCCTCCGTCCTCAGCCCTGTTCTGCCCTGCGGAGCTCTCAATCAACCCTTTGAGCTCCACATGAAAGGCTACGGGAAATGACAGTCCTACTGGTAATATCCGCGGTAGGACATCTGCTGTCCAGCCACCTTCTGAACATGCCAGTCCCACAGAGTCTGAGCTCAATCCAAGATGTGAGATGGAAAGATTGAGAGTTGGATCTCTTTTATTTTAACAGAGCTTGGAAGCAGCAAACTCCTATCTACCTTGTCACGAGAGACTGAGTCATACGTTTGGACGTGGCCGTCATCCTTTCTAAACCTCAGCTCAAAACACATTATGTTCACATTAGCTGTACTTCCATGCCCTCTTAACTCTGTCTCTGACTGTGAGAGGTCACTGGATACTGAGTGCTAGCCAAAAAAGGCAGTTCTGGCCTCACAAGATTGATTTAGTGAATTTTTTTTTGGGAGTCACAGGTAGCTCCACAGACTTTGGCCAGATGATATAAACAGCAGACGTGTTCATGTATTGTAATTTGATAGAAATCTTATTTTTTTCTTTTACAGTGTTGTTTTGAAACGACATTCCTCTGCATAGCAGTGCAAAAAACATACGTCAATATAAAATATCTAGATCTACAAATGCATCACGTCGACTAAAATAACTCATAAATCCATAAAAGCTAAAAAAAAACCCTCAAATCCATGATTCTATTCCCTCGAAGCCTTCATCGCATTATATCCACAGTTTGCAGCAGCCTTGATAAAGTGTTGAGTGAAAGTGTTGAGAAGGTGGAAAAAAAGTGAGCCATGAGTAAAATGCATAGTTGCAGTATTTCAGGTGCTGATTTTTGTTGTTAATGGGAGTTTTTAAGAGCCAATCAATGTTCAGGTACAATAATCTCTTGCGGTTGAATTTAAATTAGCCTGATAACAGTGCTACAGTTAAAGTGGAACAAGTGTTTAACGATGCCTTAACTTTATGCTCTACGCAAGAGAGAACCTGTTAGTGGGAGAGAGAGGGAGAGAGTGAGGGAGAAAGAGTGCAGTTGAGTCAGAGGATAAAGCTTTCAGATTTCAGACAATTACAATTAAAATAATCGTGTGTTGAAGCATACTTCTGTATCCAGGCAGTTTCACACACATTTATTACATTCTTGATGTCCAATTAGTTACGTTACAATTGCGCAGGTTTGACCACGAATCCAATAAACATTAAACTTTGACGAGAAGAACAAATTTCATTTTGTCGTCCTTTGTTTTTGTTATTGGGCATCTTGATATACGTCATGGGGGGAAATGTGGTCGACCTTAACACCATCACCACCAGTTTCATATTCAGAGATGTTTCACTGCCGAACATACTCTGGGTTTTTGTGTATATTTCAATAAAAAGAGAAATTGGAAACTGTAGAAAACAGTCCACCAAAGTAGCAGCTGTGGATTTAAAACACTGTTCAAATTTATCCTCCTCAGGGTGAAGTTTATAAAGTGCACACACACACACACTCACATACACACATACACAGAAGACACGCAGCCAGTGAGCCAGGCAGCTGGTTGCTCCTCATAGCAAATGAGAGAAAGTTCCAAAGTTGTCCCTCTCCCCTGGAATAAGAGAATAACTGATTCCCTCATAAATCCTCCCATCTTGTCAGATTCAGATAATTATGTTCTTTAACACGATGGCAAAGCAAAACAAACATTGCCACTGGCTCCATGCAAAGAGACAGCTTTAGCAAGTCGACTGCAGTGCGTGAGAGTAATGCCGGAGCGTCTTTACTTCCTTGATGAGCTCACCAGTGTTCCTGACAGATGGTGTTTGTTACCAAAAGAGAATTGTACTTTCATGGCTGTATGATTCACACTTTTTTTTCACTGCATATCCCTCTGGCTCAATCACAGGAAGTGTTTATCCATGCATTTACTTCTTGTCCTCACAGAAGCATATTTGGCTTTCTTCTGGTATTTTTGTTGTTGTTGATTTAATAGATTCCCACACCTTTTCTGAGGCAGACGACAAACAGCGGCACAAAAAAAAAATTCAAACTGTGTTGCAGTCCAATACAAAGCAGTAGATTGTTTTCCCGTTAATGTCCTTCGACTGCATTAACATATGAAAGAAAACAATGCAACAACAACAAGAAGAAGAAAACAGCATCTTCTCCATTATTCAGTCCATTTTATTCAGACCAGAACTGCGTATTACTGGTTTGGAGTTGAGATAAGTTTGTTGGACTGATGAAGGTGGGACCATCACACTGTCATTTGGAGACTGTTCTCCCCATTTAATGCAGATACAGCAGCCCTAATGTGCCACCGCAGGCCTTTCAGCGATTAATAGGTTAGCTAGAAATGAAAAGCTTAGTCATACAGTCAGTGTTCCTGGACTAATAAAGTAATAAGCAATAGTCACACCACAGAATTAACCTCAAAAAGGGCTTTCACAGCCAGAGGGAAAGAAAGATGATACGGTTCATTAAAGATTCACTGAATAATTCTCCCGTTCACGGCTGTGGTCACGGCTTTGTACACGCAGGCCTTGTTTAGCTCGCACACAAAGTACACTAGCATGTCTCCGGGCGACTGAAGCAGGATCTTAACGGAGATCAAACATGCGTGACATCATGCAATCAGACTGTAGAAGTGGAGAGCAAATTTTAGACTGTGCACGGAACTTGACTTTTTCAACTCTGGCTCCGGCAAGCTGGCACAAGGAAGGATGTTGGTTTTAACAGGGTTGACGGCTACAGACACTGTTTTGGTGCACTGAGGCTAAAAGAGAGGACAGCAATTCTCTTCATTTGTTAAATGGATTTGTGTGGGGACAACAGTCGCTGCAATACACTGCAGTAGAACATAGGTTACAAGGCAAGTAACTGACCACTGAGGGACGTGGAGTTAAAGAAGTCGTCAACAATGGCAGTCAATTAGTAAAGATTTCTAATCCTCCAATGACATTCTGCCTTTTCACTGTAGTATGTCAGCACTAAAACAGTGCAAAGGAGGCTTTTAGGCTCAGTTGTCACTGTGTAGCGTTCGCAACAAAAAAAGCCACCCATCAACATGTACCATTTCAAGCTGGCATAAAAAGGCTGAGGTCAGAAATCATGTTTCTTTAAACTGTGTGATGGACAGATCTGAGGTCGTAGTAAAATTTCAGAAAATAAAAAAAATAAAAAAGTGCTCTCTTTGACAACAACAGCAAATGCATCGCTTAAGACTGAATCCATTAGGATCATTTTAAAAAACAACAACTCTTTGACAGCTCAGTTACTTGAGTCCCCACTCAATGGCTCTACAGTACCTACAACCTCTCTGCCCACTGCAGAATTTGCTCAATGAGCATTGCTCTTTCTTTGCTCTACATAATAAAACTATATCTGGTGTGATAGTTAAGGTGGTAATCTCCTCTGGGAACCCAGCTGTTTTTATGAGGTCAACTCTCATGTCCCAATTAGCAGCTGTGGCCAGATTTCCTCTACTAGCTCGGATCCCCGTGGAGTTTTCAGGGGCTTTAACAAATCTGATTAAGCTGGACCCTTCAGTACTGATGTCATTAGGAGCTATTCTAATAAATGACCCCAACCTCTGTTTACTGAGACATTTTGGACAAAGTAATGACTTTAAAAGCATCAGAGGGGAGGAGCTGCTGAGTTCTAATGGAACTGTGCCCCAGTATGAAATAATGGTTGGTTCTGTTTTGTCGGGAGACACTTTGACCCTCAAACATTTCTAGGTTCAATGAGAATAAAAACTGTGAGCTATGACACAATTTACTTGACTTGACTTATGTCATTCCCATAGAATTCCAACACTCATGAATCATCTTCTATGGTAAAATAATAAAGCCAAAAACACTGACTTTGTCCTATTAAGGACCTTCTTTTCACTTTGCAGTTTTACTTTGCTATAATGGTTGTTAATAGAGCCTAAGCCCTTACTAAATAAAAATAAATTGTTTTAAAGCCCCCGATACTGTGTTAATTTTTCAAAACTGCAGGTTTTTGTCTTTTGCCTCTGTAGAAATAAAGATTAATGGCAGCCACCCTTCATTATTATAAATAATTAACATGAAACTCTTACAGTACATCAGAGGAAAACAAGCCCCGACATCTTCTCACTTGTGTGTGTGTATGTAATAAACTGTAGCAAATATAAACTGAACTAGCCTCAAGGTAGTACAGTTGTTCAAGGCTGTGAAGTGTTTGAGGGTGAACTGTGTTTTTAACTTCTTCTTTTTTTTTTTTTTTTGCCATGAAGGAGGCAAACCAAAGAGTGACTTTGTGTGTCCTCAGAAAACATTTCCCAGGCAGAGTTGTCCTTGGTTACACTGCACTAAATCATCAAAGCACAGGCATAACATAATGAGAAGAACCCATCACAACTATACAGTAAATCAGGTCGAAGATCGGTGTTGACTTAATGATAAAATGACTAAGGGGCTTCATATGAAGGACACTTACAACTTTCCTGACCGTCTCCTGAGGCCGGACAGCCATCCTCATCATCGCAGCCTATGGAGCTGCCCTCGGATTTTCCACTGCCGATCTCATCCCACGTCTCTATCTGGCTCAATTTGGGAAACTTCTCATAAGTCTCCTGAACCACAAACCAGAGAAAAATACAACGTTATGATATGCATGACATTTAGTTGCTTTTATCCAATAAAGTGTAATGTATTAGCAGCAGCAGAATATAATTATTGACCAGAAATAAAGATCATTTGTCATACAGGAAGAGATGCAGGTTTGACCGCATGTTGAAGGAGAAAATTAAGATGAAATACTACACTGCTACAGTTGGTGGACATGGTTTGAACATTTGCTGTAACAAGGACATTTCTGTGTGCCAGGATTATTAAGTTCTTTTTTCCTATCTTAAAATATTGTACAAAATATCTTGAAGATTAAAACAGAAATAAAGAAGAAGACTCTAGGGCAGTGATTCTCAAACGTTTTATACTCTGTACCACCTGAGAAAACATTGCGCTCTCTGAGTACCACCATGATGACCAACATTAGAATATAGCAGCACAGGCCTTCCCTGTTAGCTTCCACCACAGGAGAGATGTTTCACCTTTATTCAATTGAAAATGTAAATGTGAAAATATGAATTAGAGAGTGCTTGCGAACCATGGTGGTACACGTACCACAGTTTGAAAACCACTGCTCTAGGGAAATGGAAATGATGGATGTATAATAGACAGACATGATGATGGGTGGTGTAACAGCTGTGAGAAGTTAGGAGCCTTAAGATGAAGCAGAAAAGAAAGTAGTCACGTGACAAAGCCAGGTATCTTCCAGTTAATGACGGTCAAAATGTGATTGAATGAACCTTAATTCCTGACTATGATGTATTACAGATTCTCTGACAAATAACAGTCATGGTGTCTCTTTGGGGAACGTAGAATTAAAGCCTTTTTCGGTTACTTTGTGATAAGTGACACTCCTACAGTCAAATAACAGGTCTGGCTTATTTTAGCGTCCAACACATGACATCTAGCATCCTGTAAATATAATAGAGCAGTGTGGGTGGTGTCCAACAGCTTTGGCCCTGGGTGGTAGAATAATGTGTTACCTTCAATTACATCCAGGTTTTTAAAAGAAGCATTGATTATAAGGTTGAGAACCATTACACCTAAACAAAAGATGTTTTGTCACTGTGCCCTTATTTTTCCATGGTCACCATGGTAACACCTGCCTTAAACTCAATAAAATCCCATGGGATTCAACCCTGAACTAGTGAAGTGTTTAATACTTTACATAATAGGTCATATTCACACAGGCTTTTTACTGTGTGCTGATGTAACGCATGGTGTGAGAATCTTAAAAGCTGCAATCACAAAGGAATTCCGTTGAACTCCTTTGTGCTGTTGGTATTGAATATATACATTAGTGTGTGTGTGTATTAATGCAGCCTGACATTTGTTTATATTTCAGTGATACATTAATATTTACAAAAGTCACTTATAAGAAAATTCACATTTCCTAATTGGAAGTTAAAATGTGGATAAAAATGAGTAAAATGCCACACTTTCTTTTAACTTTGTTCCTACTGTATATTGCTCAGAGAGTTTTGTAATTTATTTCTGTTGAAATACAAATCTAAAGGACTCTTTTAAAGCATTTTGACCTGCACACTCTGTAGTAAACACTATATTTAGACTCCTAGGTCTAAGAAAGACAAAGGAAAACACTTCTCAGCAGAAACCCCTCTCAGCATGGGATCATCTTAATTGGATCACCTGCTGGCCATTCCTTATGTCCACTATCGTCCATCCATGCACACGGGCAAAAAGGACACTGGAGCATTAATGCATGATGCTGGCATGGGGAACAAGATTTTTCAAAACATGGTAAAAACTGAAAGGAGACACACTGTTCATGTTGGCCACACACTGCTGTGGACTCAACAGAGATCAGCTGAATATCACTTCAGGAACACACGACCTTCAGATGGAGGGAAGAAAAACTCAAGCAGCACAAGACTATCTCTATCCAAGATCCAAATATGGCAATAAAAAAATATTACTAAAAAGAAGAGTCAAGATTGGAGAAATCCAACTGAGGCGATGTGCAATGTGGTCTGCTGAATTTCACTAACAGACAAAGACAATATGGGAGTTGATGTGGGTCAGGTGAGTGCTCACGATTCAAAAAGACTCCAGTACTTATGATAAAAAAAATTAGCTCAACATTGTGAAGACGAGTAAATATCCAGCTGTCAACATCGGCTCTGTAGTTGACTGATGTCAAAGTCACATAAAAAACACTTTGGTATCTTCTGATTTAAAGTTATCACCGCTCTCTGCGGGTGCTCAGGTAATAACTGATCTTGACAGTCAGGACTATGTCTGATGCTATAACTCATTACTATCTGTCGAGTGAACCATTTAAACTCAGTGTGAAGGCACTCCTGCTCACTCCTGCTATGAACTCCATAAATGTACAGTCTGCTCATTGGTAAAGGCAGAGAACAGCCATTCAAAATCTCCTCCTAGGTTTCCATTTTGGTTTGGTTAATTTTGATTTGCTCTAAATTCAAAATAGTTTTTTGTTCATGACATCTGTCTTAGAATTTCTGTTCCTATCTCGGTTTAGGGAAACAGAAATTGTTTTGGCAAAAGTTAAAGCTGAGAGAAAGCCAGACTGAAATTTCATACAGTTTATATTCTGTAAACTCCTTCTTCTGAGTTAAGAAGCAAAAACACTACATACAGTATGAAAGCAGATCCCACCAGGTCTAAAGTAAACGACAGTCTCTATATTATGGTTTTTTATCTGAAAGTGTAATGGGATTTTTATAGCTAGATTTAATGCACAGTCTGCACAACCTGCCATCATAAGGAATGCAAGTCGAGACCTGCAGGTGATTATGCCATTTGTATTTTATCGTTAAATGTTTAAAATGTATGTTTTCGAAATGCACACTAATATTATTCCTCAATGGTTTTCTGCATTTCTCCTCATACACAGGTCAGTAAAAAACATATCAGTATTTGATTGCACAGTGATCATCATCATTTTATTGGTTTAAGCAGAGGCCTGCAGAGAAGAGATAAGTGACAACCAAGGATGGACAACAAGACAAAGACGTCGTCCTGCCTGGCTCTGGACACTGTCCACGATAAACAAGCTAAATCTTATTATGCAGAGCCACGGGCTGAAATCAATGTACATTCCATGAGTTCAGACAAAACTGCCGTGCTGAGCAGCAGAACATGTAGCAACAGCGTCCAGATAACCACTCGAGTATGGAGCTAATAACCCTGGCATTGGTGGGATGTTGAAGACAATGGCACTGGGCCCAGCTGTCCTTAAAGCATGTAAATTAGACAGAGAATCAATTAAGGCACCGTTGCTGTAGAAACCACAGCCGGGTCGTTGTATAATTGTTGCTTGGATGCAGTCCAATGCAGTTTGTTGGTTTGTTGTGACAGAGTCAGGAATGCAAAACTGCCAAAGCTCCACTGTGGCTGTTGCAGAGGCACCATACAGGGAAATTAACTGCAGGGTTTTTTTCCACCAACACACTGCAAAAGCTAATTTCTAATTTGTCCTTGGAGCTAATACAAGAGATGTGTAATTTCTCAATATGAGTTATTCAAAAGGCTTGTGTGTATTATGAGCTGTTCAAAATTTCTCTCTCTTTCTCTCTCTACCTGCTGTATAATAACAAAGGAAAAGCTGCTTTCAGTTTGTGAAAATGGCTTTTAAACCAGATTATGTGCACTTTTCCAAAGCTTCAATTTTATACACAGGATATATGATGATAAATATATTTAATATGAAAAAACACTGAGGCTCTTACTATACGTTCAGTACTTTTTCAGTACTAAATGTATAACACTTAAGACCATGCATATGCATTACAAGTCACCTGATTCATTTCACTTAATTTCACAGTTATTGAAGTTTACTGTATATAGAGTATGTTTGTGTGTGTGTATGTGTATATATGTATATATATATATATATATATATATATATAACCTTCCAGTGGACTCACCACCCACAGGAAGGTTTGGGGGGTTGGTACGGTGCAGTGTGATTTGGGTGGCGACTGCTACCCCCGCGACCCCGCAACGGATAAGCGGATGAAAATGGATGGATGGATGGATGGATATATTTATATACACATTTATTGGTATATATAAACATACCCAAGTACATAGCCATATACATTATCAAATATATTTACCTATATATTTAATAAACAATAATATCTCCAATTAACATAAGACATCTCAGCCTATTCAGTGATACTTTAATACTAATGTATTTTTGTCAAAGTTGTTTTTAGTTGAAGACTAAATCTTAAATTGGTTCAAAAGTAAATCAGCGAAACACAGAAAGTAAATGTGCAAAGGAGTGCCTGATAACAAAATAAAGTCAGTAACTCCTTGCACAGTCATCAGACAGATGGCCAGGCTGCAGTTTTTTTTTTGTTTGTTTTTTTTTTTGCAGATGTGGAGCTGAGACGGTGGGGATTACCTTGAAGTTAACCTCCAGCATTTGAAGAGAAATCATTTATTCCCCGAAAGGCTTTAAGTAAAATCTGAAATGATGAAATTTTTCCGAGTCTTCCTTACACTCTGCCAGCTCTGTAATTATATGATATCGAGGCTGCTTTGAGAGCATCAAGGGTTGAGTCCCCGCATTAACTGTACTTGATATATTTGGGTGCATTCTACGTGCACTGAAAACAACAACTCATCCTCTGAAGAAGTTTAAGGGTGTGTGTGCAACCGAACTGCAGGGAAATAAGCCCTGGATTCAAGTGGAAATAGAAAAGCTACATTCAAAATGTTTAAATAGGAAATGTGGGTTTTTAAATGGGATGTGAACCACACGTGTTAGTGTGTTATGTGTACAAGTGAAATACAAATACATTCTGTCAAATTAACTAAATCTTCAGGGATCTAAATCAACACAGAGTACTTCCTTTTTTTCCCCCTACTGTTTGAAACTGTATCACCTCATTGTGGTAAAGCTCTGTGCAGAGACAGCAAAATAGGAAGGGAGAAAGGGAAGTAAAAGCTGGAAGACACTCCAGGAAAAAGTGATCTACGATGTCTGCAGAAGTCCTTGGATTTTTAAAAATGAAATGTCTCTCCATTCACTCATCATAAAAGCTCACAGTCCTTGAAAATGTCTGTGTCTGTGTGTCTGGATGTGTATAAATAATATCCTTGAATTCAACGGCAAAAAACAAAACAGCAGCAATTCTTCATGCATGACAAAGATGACACAAAAAGAGGAAAAAACAACAATTAATCACTAAACTTCTACTGTGAGAGATACAAAATAAAAATAAATAAAAATGTCACTAACCTGCTTTTAAAACAGTACAGTCAACTAAGCAATTAATGATTCACTCTTGATGGGTGACATTTTGTAATGGAACAACATGAAAGTTGCTGCTATTACACTCATATGTCAAACCTAAGGATGGCAGGCAGAATGTGGCCTTCCTCGTGTGCATTTATAACATTTACTTGGTGAATAATTCACAATTCCTACTTCTTTCATTCCAATTCTAAATCCAATTCAAGTCCGCCTTTATGTATATTTACCATAAACTACAATTCTCATAATGCATGTCAATTCCACAGCCCACCTCCAGGCTTCCTGGTAAAGCTATAGCCTGTTTGATAAATCAATTAATAAATTAATTCTGTTGTAGACATTCTGTCTGGTGAGTCATCACATATGAGGACTGCACAAGCAAAAAGAATGTTATCTGCTTGTCTCTGTTATTCCAAATCCAAATCCCAGTGAAGAAGCTAAGGGAACGGTTTGGAAGTTTAAGTAAGAAAAACATTCATGTTCAGTCAACCAAGACATTTTGAACAAGTCAATTATTATTATTTCTGGGAGAGATGCATTTGTTCCTGTATTTCCAGCATGACTGCTGACCAATGGTGGTTGCATCTGTTGAGCTCTGTGTTTCATTTAAACCTAATTAAATGCCTTGGTTCCATCATCTGCAACTAATCTCACAATCACTGACCTGGAGGAATGAGCAAAATTGTTTATAGTTTTAACAATATTTTCTCTTCATAATCACAAGGGGTTCCCATCGCAGCAAAAAGTATATTTTGTTTAGGTGCTAATTAGCAATGCCAAGTCAAATTTCCTAACAAGATAGCCACTTGTCAGTGTATTGTGCAAGTAAGACAACTTAGTTTTGCCTCCACAAACTCAGCAAATCTGGAAAACAGTGCAAATTGTTTTCAACTCAAGTTAATTTTTCCAAGAATGCTTGGGTTTGTTTAGAACTTTTGGGGGAAAATACCTCTTAACGCTGCACAACAAGTTAGCACAAGTTGATCCTGCTGCTTACCGTTAGTGACATTTTTTGGACATGACCTCAGGTAACCCTCGCATGAGTCAATCACAGGAGAAAGAAAACGTTGGCATGGGGATGTCACACCCTGCTCATGTCAGGCACTAACTCTGGGTGTGTGTGTGTAGGTGTGTGTGAGTGAACTTTGGTTTCTGTCAACCAGATGATGGAGATGTTGTTCAAAAATGTTTGACAGTGACATCAGCAATTTTCAGGGAGCATGTTCTGACAGAGACCTTGTTGACGAGAACTCTGGGAGAGTCAACACAAATGCACGCACACACACACACACACACACACAAATGGGAGTGCTGTTTAACTCAGCAGAGGCAGTTCGGAGTAATCAGCAGCTCTCATTGGCCAGCAGTAGAACATTTGTTTCAAGTCTCACCATGACTGTTTAATAAGCTCATGGTTATCATGAGACCAGATTAGGAATCCATCAACGTTGGACAGGAAGTCTAGTTTATGAAGTATTCCTAACAGAACAAAATTGAAATTCCTCACTGAGAGGATCTTGATAAACACATTTTAGTCACAGTTTATCTTTTGAGTCCAAACCCAAAAACGTCAGGTCAACAGAACTGAGCTACAGCCCGATGGATTATCGTCACATCGCTGCCACCCAGACGCAACAAGTGGATTGGATTTTAAGTATGCGACTTTGATAAACATGAGTCCACGAGTGGAAGATAGTTTCAGATTGCATGTTGCTTGTTATGTTTTCAGAAAAAGACCCTTCCCTGTTTCTGCTGCTGCTGAGTCAGAACTGCGTTTTGTAAACCACCGCTGAGTTCTCTGTGTTCTCCCTACATGGTAATCACATTGACCACATGTTTGGCATGACATGAGTTGACCGCGCAATTGTGTGTTTACGTTTAGCTGATCATTCTGTTTACTGCATGGGCACCTTATTAATCATTTTCACTTTTTTTTCTGGTCCCTTCTTTAAAAGCTGTTGCTGCTAACCTTAAAAACAAGTTGTTTTTTTTACTTTGTTTAAGCACTAATCCAAAAAAGAAGAAAGATTTCCATAGCTGTGCTCCAAAAGTACAGGTCACAGTTTCTGAACATCCATGTCTCCTACAAATTGATACCTCTGAGGACAGTAAATGTGACCTACTGTGGAAAAAAAGAGTCTAACTTTTTTTAATAACTTTTCTTCTAATTTAAAATGTTATGCTCAGAGCAGCAGAGTGTGGGTTCATGAAGTTTAACTGCCAAACTAACAGAGAGCCCGGTGCAAAGGGACTTGTTGCTGTACCGTTGCTACAGCAGCAGTGCAGCAGCAAGGAGCAGCAGAGTTCCTAAGAGCTTCATCATCATCATCATCATCATCATCATCATCATCATCATCAAGTGGAAAGAATCTGTCCCCGCCCTGTGACACACTGCCAGCTCAAACTGAAGTTTTTCTTCATTTCTAGATTCCAACGCTTTAATGTTTTGACATTTTCCTACTCTGTTCTTTTTGCTCAAACAGTTGTTTATCATCTAAAACAGCACAGTATTGACTGCATGACTAAATGTATAGAATCTTCTGGTAGAATATATGTTCTTATTAGTTTTTTGTTTTTTTTTCTGAACCCTAACCGTGAGTCCCTGCAGTGGCTTAAAGATCCACAGGATCCACAGTGGGGAACTGCTGAGTGTGTGTAAACAGCACTAAGATTTCTCAGATGTGGAACCTTGCTGGGCCAAGGGCCAAACTAGACAGCAGCACAGTGGTGAGTCTCATCAATCAGACATATAACTGGCCTCTGTACGTACTGGACTCTGCTGTTATTCAGCATTCACCAGTTTCCACAGTTTTAATGATGCTCTGTGTTTTGATGTGTGAAATAACGTCCAATTCAACTATTAATGTTGTCGCGCATATATTTAGACCATGTGGCGCAAGATGCCATTGACTGCATTTGCTGATGTGCGTAGTGACGGAGTGATCTGGTCTCAGAGTCATGTGGAAACAGACGGGCCTTTGTGACAGGGTCCACACCCAAAAACAGCTGTCCTGATGGCTGGGAATCAAAAATCTACTTTGAAACATTTATTGACCACATCCGCAATATTTACAGGCAGATCCACTGAAGAGATACAGACTTCTGCTCTTTTTATGGGGCATTTTATTGTGTGTCATTTCCAGATTTTACAAATGTCACGTAACTGGAACACGTATTTCACTATTTTTTTAAAAACATTACAACGTTAACTGACACAACAACGTGTGTGTGTGCCTTACGGAATGTATCTAGTCTGTGATACAAATGCAGAGTTTTGCTGATGACATTTAACCACAATGCTCAGGCCCCAATCATCATTTCTATTTCTAACCTCCAGCAGTGTCAGAAAATACTGTCACCTCTGGATGCCCGATTATTTTTTTTCTGCAAGACAACCGTTTGTGGCCAGACAACTTCAGCTACACATTCACACCTCTTCACCAAGGATTAATCTCACTATAACTGAACCACATGCGTCCTTTCACCGAAAAAATTAATTAAGTGTTTCTAATCAGGCTTTTTGTAACTGCAAGGATCAAGTGGTGAAGTCGGTCTCACAATGAACTAATCGAAGTTTATTAAAACAAGGATGTGAGTCACATCCTTAAACAACACTCTCTCACTGACACTGGAATTAACTTCACAATCAGTCAGACAGTCAACAGGGGCATCTGGTAGTGGGTTTGTGATTTGGAAAGTGATTCAGTGATGGACTTGGCAAAAATCTATTTAAAGACAAAGCCATATTTTGTGGAGTAATTTTCCACTCCGAGGATTCTCAAAGGTCCTGTCTACAAAAATTTGCTGAAGGCTCTGAAGTGGCGACGAACGGAACCGAGGACGAGTGACAAACCTATCTGTTCAGAGACTGAAGAGAGAGAGAGAGAAAAAAACAATAAATTGGTTTGGGGTTTGCATTTTTGTGTTTCTTTTATACTAGAATGACAGTTTAACACTGTTCAGGACTGGTTTTCTTACTGAACATGTAACAAAAATAAAAATGAAAAATTTTGTTTGGCTAATCCTGGAGTAATCTTTTAATATAGCAAGTTGAGATTATCAAGACACTAAAGGAGGAATTATATTAACGTCTAACTTGTAACTGTCATAAAGTGGACATTTGGAAAAACCAAATGATCAGGAGAAGGTCCCAGAAGGAGACCTGAAGTCATTTGTTGTTTTCAAATGTAAATTCATATAAATGGAACCCTATGGAAGGGATTTTCCTAAACACTAAAATTAAATCAAAAATGATTTTCATCAAACAAGACGCTGGGTGTGTTCTGTGGGTCCATTATACAGCGGAGAAAACTGCTTTAGAGACCGTCCAATGGTTATGGTTGCTGGCAGAGCGTATCATTCTGAAAGTCAGTTAGTATCAAGGGCGTGGCAGCCGTCAGACATAATTGTCAAAAGTGATTAAATTAATCCAAACTAATTTACTGGAGGAGAGTTAACGCAGGCTTTTTGCTGCAGCTGATGTTTAATGTCAGAAGAAATAGGCATATATTTTAGTTGACAAGTTAAACCAGGTGTTTACAGTAGTGATATAATGTGTTTTCTTAGCTCCTGTGAGTTGACTATCCTGGATGTACCTCCAACAGGAAGCTAATTTAGACTAGATTAACACTGTGTGTCCTTCCTTCTTCTTATCAGCCACAGCCCCAAGGCTTAGTTGCCCTCTGCCACCTGGTCTGGAATGAAGGTCGGGGGTTTCAACACCCACGGAAACGTCAACAGGCATCGGCTGTGCTCTGTCTGGTAACCATGACAACAGGGTGCTTGACAGCCACCAAGCACAGGTGGATGTTGTTGTCCAAAGATACCTGACACTTAGCTGACAGCAGAAGACAAGGCTGAAGAAACACAGGTGAGATTTTACTTAAGGGGAGAAATGCATGAGGCGAAAGAACCAAGAAATGAAAGATTTTCGCCTGGAGAAAGTTTGGAGATAAAGAATGAAACTTATATTGAGTGGATAAGAGAGACAGAGGGAGGAGAGGGGAGACGAGAGAAAGTCCTTTGGAGAGACGCATCAGAAATCAAACAGGTGCAGAAAGGGTGAGCACTGTGGAAAGAAAGGAAGATTCAAAGATTGAGTGTGAGTGATGGCTGGTGAACTATCTGCAGGCATAATTTTCAGGGCAACAAAAGGGAAGGCAGGCAGCGGGAAACCAAATCCTGCTCCGTTTGTCTCATTAAATGGCCTTTAGGGACTTTTTGAAATGGCCCTTTTATTCTTGGTCTTTTTAAGCCTTAGACCCCATCTACATGACAAACAGCGTCACTTTGAAGCTGCTTGTGTCATCACGGGC
This sequence comes from Cynoglossus semilaevis, assembly GCF_000523025.1. Taxonomy (NCBI): domain Eukaryota; kingdom Metazoa; phylum Chordata; class Actinopteri; order Pleuronectiformes; family Cynoglossidae; genus Cynoglossus; species Cynoglossus semilaevis. The sequence continues at coordinate 3,307,330 of NC_024326.1, forward strand.
TATCTGTCACTCATTTCTGACCTTTTGATCCTGACACACATGCTTTTTTTTTTTTTTGCACGGGAAATTAACTTTTTGTCACATGCTTTGATAACTGTGACTTCTGAGTAATTCCTGAGTAGCAGTGACATTGACTGAAATGTACTGATTACTCCAAACTGTTTTTCTGAAATATTTACTAAGTAATGTTCCAAAGTTCTTAGTGCCTAACAACCTGATGTGTTCTTTGATGCCCTGGTGTCATCTTACCTGGTTGAATCCAACCGCGCTTTGACTTCAGCCAGCGTAGGGTCCACACCTCGAACTTTGACCTCGGGATTTTGCCTCTGGGCGTGCAGACCGTTTCCTACAGTTTTGCCAGAATAGCTGGAATCAAAAGCAAAGAAGAAGAGTCAATCACCCAGAGGGACATGTGGTGATCTGGACTCTTTAATGTCTGGCTCACTGTTGGGATGAGGCATGAAACTGAGCTGCATTGTCAGGGAGGCTCTCATCTCTAATGGTGTGCTTGATTTATAGATGTATCCATACATATATACAATTAACATATATATATATATGTGTATATATATATATATATATATATATATATATATATATATATTCCGTGGAGTTTTACAGATTAGGCCAATAGTGCTGACAAACGTCCTATAGTTCAGTGACAAACTGCTGCATCTCCCCCTAATTTTACTGTCTCGATAGCTTGGCTTTCATACTCTCTCCAAATGGTCTGGTGCATATGCACCCCCACACACTCTCTAACCACTGCCTGCTTTGATAGCAGCTGAAGTCTTAATTGCCGGCAGCCCTGAATCTTCCTTTGTCGGGATGGAAACAATCGATAGCTTTTGGGTTTTAAATCTCCACCCTCTGACATAAATGATTAATTCAAGCATCAAACAACTCTCTAAAGCAGTGGTTCAAAGTGGGAGCCCGTGTTTTAAGGGAGAGTGTGCATGTCTGTGTTCAGGCTTGGCTCGGGATGACAGTGCTGGCGTGGAAATGAGCTCATCAGATGGGATGGCAATAAAAGGGAAGTGTCAGGGTGAGTCTGGCGGTTCTACTGGCCTGGAACGTCTTCGTATGTTTGATATTGCGTAAGGGACGTGACAAATGACACAGCAGGATGTCCAAGAGAGTTTCCTGATATCTATCTAATTACAGCGGCAAATTTCTGCACTGATCTGGATTAGACCTCTGATGTGACGATAAGCTTCCAGCCAAGGGCAACGGACTGATTTAATGAAAAAAAAAAAAAAAAAAAAAAAAAGGTACACTAGTTGTCCAATGTCCAGGTGAATTAAACTGAAACATTCAGCATAGAATGTCAATGTCAATGTCTCATCTGTGTTGCCATAAAGGGACATTTGCTTTTTTTTTTTTACCACTTAAACATTTAGGTTTGGTAAACATTTAAAATCACACACATGACTATGGGAGTCACAGCCGGCTGTTTTCTACCAAACCGAATCATTCCTCCATGAATGCTCGATTGACTGACTCCAGTAAAAGCAGCTTTGTCTCCTCTGACCTTCCATCTGCCTGGAGCACATAGTGTTGCAGCAGTGACATCCACTCCTTGTGCAACCCCACACTGACCTTTCATGAACTGAAAGTTCTTTACATGTTCTCACAGCCCTTAAGGCAAAAACACATCCGTCTTTTTACAGGAAAATGCACCAAGCAGAAAAAATGTACATTTGAAATATTGAAATGTTGATGTTGGTCTACAGAGCCAGACAGGAGCATTCATTTTAATAACTTCTAAAGAGTATTTAGTTAAACAGAAGCTAAAAGAGAGTGTTGTCCATTGCGGTGACCTCAGGTAGAGCAGATTATAGGACGTCAAGGTCTGGCTGAAAATAACACTCATGTGGGACTTTTTTTTTTTTACATGCATCTTGTTCAAACAATGTATGTGTCCTCATTTAACCACAGGCAGTGTCACCTTATCTTGGAGGTTTATTTACAGCGGTTTTCAAAAATTTCAAATTCAAATTCAAAAAATCACCTTGTGGTCCAGCGGTTAAAGAAACCGGTTTGTAATTGGGGGATTGCTGGTTCAAAATCTAACCACGCCAGGGCTGTGGTGTGTTGAGCAAGCACCCAAACTCCCCCTCACTCTCTTGGTGCATTAAAAAGGAGCAGCCCACGGCTCCTGAGTGTCCAGAGTTAATCACTGGGATGTTTCACTGATGGGTTGAAAGCACAGAGTAATTTCCGTTTAGGGATTAATACTGAAGTACTACAGAAAAAAAAAAAAAAAAAACAACATAGAAGTACAAGCATCTGAAGTCTACAAAGTCAGTTTCCAGACAGACAGAACATTTTTTATGAATGCAAATACAACAAAATGTTGTAGTTTGGAGATTAATTTATAAGACCAAAGTCCAAAAAAAAAAATCTATTTTTAATAGACTTATCTTGACATTTAACAAATATTTCCAATGTTATTAGCCTACTGAAGAGATCAGTGATCACTAACTGGCGGTCTGTGGGCTGATTTTGGCCAGCTGAACTGTCCAATCTGCCCCGCAACTCGTTTCCAAAAGTGTGAAGATTGAAGAGAGTTCCAGTCTTATTCAGACTGAAAAATATTAGATTTATATATTAAACATATGAATACACAAATAGCATGTATTCTGCTTGCTGTTTGCAACAAGATATTCTTTTATAGATAATAGATGTGTGTAAGAAATGGGGCTGAAACAGAAGTACTACACAATGTTCTCAGGCCTTGACTTCTTGTGCCCGGATAACTTATCTCCACAGTTAGGATGATTACATCAGCTTCTTGCACAGGACATTTTGTGAAACCTTCAAATTCAGCAGAACAGAACATAAACCATAAAAAATGTACCAAAAGAAAAAAAAAAAGAAAAAAATAAAGAGTTCATCTTTGAAACTAATAAAATCAGCTCTCTGTTAAGATGTAAAAAAATCCCGATTGGCAGAATGAACTTCACAGAACATTTTCAGAATACCACACAGAGATGCAAACTTTCACTGATTAAGGCGTTATCTATCAAAAGGCGGCTGCACCGTCTCACAGACACTCATCAGTACGCAAAGGTCAAGAACCACTTTGAGGAGAATTCACTGACGACACCGAGGGACGTCAACAACACAAAGCGAATGCATTCTGACGAACAACAACAGCAAAAAATGTGACATAAATTATTTACTGTCATCTGCAGAAATGAAATGTAAAGAGGAATTAGGAGTAAAGTCTGTGAGCGGAAGTGAAGTAAAGTTGTTCTCATATGACTCTGTGTCGCTCTGTGGATGTGGGCGGAACCTGGCGACGGCCCAGGGACGGTGCAGCTGTCAGTGTAAACAGCAAATTGTTTACCTGGCGACGGCCCAGGGACGGTGCTACAGCTGTCAGTGTAAACAGCAAATTGTTGGATAATCGAGATTAATGCAGCTTTCTCCGCCCTCACACCCGTCATCGAGATTATTTACAAGATTGAACATGTGCTGAGGTATTCAGTCACAGCCACAGCCTGATCGTGCATCAGGTTAGATGTGCTCTTTGAAGACACTAACTGTCCGTTTGAAATGTTAGAGCGCCGTCACTTCTGTAATATTTCTAGTGGATTAACAGAGATGATTTTAAATTGAAGCATTGAAGTGTTGTGTTTGTTTTGCAGCAGTGTCATAAATCTCAGACATATCTTCCTTATTCTCCCTGCAGTAGCTGTTGCTCAACAAATTAAGAAGAATTTATGTGAACAGAAAATGCCCAATAAAATCAGAACCATTTACATATAAAAGTCAATATCAGAAAAGTACAGGCAATGCCATAAATCTAAAAAATAGATTTAAAATGAGTCCTTTATCTTTCCATCTGGTTCAGATGGCTCAGAGGGTTCAGACAACTCTACGAACCTACACATGCCCCGCACATTCATTTACACACATGCCCTGGCACAAACATAGACAGAGTCCCATTAGAAATACTTGTCAAATATAAAAACAGTTTTATCCTTCTATTGACACATTGATTTTCACCCACACAGCTTTGTGGTTCGTACTCATGACATGAAATCAGCCTGACTTTCCTCAGGACCTTTGAGCAGTGACATCCTTTTATACTTCAATTGGATACTCACACAAGTGACAAGGTTATTTTTCCTCTTTTTTTCAGCTTTTTATGCTAAAATTGATATGAATGTCTGCTGTGTCCTCTTTAAAAAGAGTTTTTTTTATTGTGTTTATTGTTTTACACACTGTTTTCTTACCTCTGAGTCTATTACAACGCAAAACGAGGAATAACACACATTAGGCTGGCCGTGAGAGCCAGGGAGGGGTTGAGTAGATGTTTGTAGCAAACTTTATGAGCAGGGTCTGGACATGTTGAAATACTCTGAGCAGGAGGTTTTGTTCTGAAAGGCCACACTGATCTCACACATACTGCAGGCTTAGCAGCCGTTCTCTGCACTAACACCAAGCACATGAACAGGCAAACGGTCAAAAGGCAGGTTTGCTAACATTAATCAACACGACGTTCCGTATGTGCTGCCCCATGGACGTGCAAACGTACACATACACATGCTGTGTAAGACTATTTCCTGCAATGCGGTGTTAACATACAGTTCACAAACACACACAGTGAGACCCACCGCAATCCCGAAAACATAAGACTTGTTCCCAATAAACACAAAAACACTAAAAAACCTCAAGAAATGTTCGAAATAAAGCATTGGCAGGATCCCGGCCGCCCTCAGAGACGTGCAAACCCTTGGCAATGTCTTCTGTATCTCGTTCTGGTTGAAGGATAACTTTACTATTTCACAGAAAACAACGTGTACAAATAGACTTAGCAGTCAAATTAGCAGGGGTCATGTGTAGGGCAGCGCAGTGACAGTAGGGCAGTGTTTCATCTCGCTCTGCACCATTTCTCTTATTCACTGCCCAAACTCCTGCCATTTTTTTCATGTTTGGAAAAGTTCAGTCCAATCCAAAGAGTCTTCAGTTCAAACAGTCGTTCTGTTTTTCCTGTCTCTCCGGTCAGACTTCATCGAATCGCTGCTTCCTTTGTTCCTTCTCTTTGTTTTTGGCTGTGCTTTGAAAGCCCAGTCACCCAGATGGTGAGCACATGAACCCACCAGTGTCACGGTGGCTGCAGGGACTCAGACATGACAGTAGCTGGAATACCTGGGACATTCACTCTTGGCTCAAATATATATTTGCACTGCTCTGTGCCCCCCCTCCCACCCCCATCTTTAACTGCCTCCTTCTTTTTGTTGACCCCACCTATTACTTGTTCCAGCTGGCAGCCCAGAAAATTAACAGATCCAGAGACTGTCTCGTTTCAGTGAGTCACTGATCTAATGGGTGCTCAAGAAACGCCGTGATATGGTGGGTAATGAAGACTTTTGAAGAAGAGATTAATTCCAAGTTAAACCACAAGAAAAAAACTGAAAATAGGCTTGTCAAATTTACTGTAACTGATCTTTTTATGTAAGGTTTTCTGGTTTCCATTACTGAAAGCAGAATTTGACTACAATTAATGATTCACTAAATGAGTAAGGAAACCGCAACTCCTACGTTGCCCACCCACTGCTGGTTTTTGAGGCCTAAACTTTGTGGAGTCATTGTACGTTTAGGGACAAGCGGTGTGATGAAGCCAGAACACTTTCAGGTTTGACTTGGAGCCAACCACTGCCTGCTGAGGACAAACAGTTATTGTAGATGGATATGTTTGGACTCAACTTTTGACATTCTGTAATCAGCTTCTTTTGGCCAATAAAAACAGCATGTTTGATTTTATTCAAGTGGACTACATAATATGTAGCATGTAGTACAAGATCTCGGCTGTTCAGAGCAAGTCCATCTAGGACCCTGATGCAGACCCAGGACAGGCTATATCCATATCCCCCAGACTAGAGTAGAGCCCCCTCGACCAGCTGTGGAAAGTTCATTAGAACCACAGCAGGTCCTGAAAGTGGGAAGATTTTAACAATGTTGTCTGATTATTTTCAAACATGTGGAGAACCAAGAATTCACCACCACTCTCTGTCAACCAAACATTCACACGACACTTTGCCAAGAGTCAGAAAAATAAAGAGCAGCTCAGGCACAGCCGTCCTGTTGACTCCAAACCTCAGCTGCAGAAATCACAGCAAGCAGGAAGCAAACTCCCAAGACAGCAAGGGTCTCAAACAGGTGGCCTGGGTTTCACTTCTGGCGTGGAACCACCCTCACCTGGCCTGCCACTAGATGTCAATAATAATAAAATTTTGGCTTTAATGCAATCTTTTAAAATTATTTTAATTGCTTTATTTTTCAGTATTCAGTTGGTCATTTAAGAATGAGGAAAAAAAAATCTATTCCTGCTACTTTATTTTGTGATACTTGAGAGGTGACAATCAAAACTTTTTCTCTCTTCGCTAACAACTGAACTACTGCATTTGCACTGGGTGCTAAAATGTTCAAATACTGTTAATATTAAAAATCCTCAGCCTGCAGACTCTGGTTACACTAACTGCAGGAACATGACGTTCAGTGAAGCTGACGTCTTAGGACATTAACGTTTATGAATCTTTAGAGATTTGTCCTGGACGTCACCTCGGGCACGACACCTGGACTAAACCAGCAATAGATCTGTCTCTGGGATGCTTTGGACCAATTAAATATGGCTGTTTATGGCCGTGTGTGGTTGGTTTGGAATTACACACCACTACGTTGGTCTCAACTGTTTGCCATGTCTAAAGAGGTCCCAGGGCGGTTTTACCAACACTGAGCTGCTTTATCGATGGGTCGCACTGTAACGACAATATGGTTGAAACACCAATGGCTCACATTACTTATAGTTATTATGCCCCGAGAGCCTGTTCTCTGCAGTACAATAACAGCAGTGTGCTGTGCTGAAGTATGTTTGTCTTATAATTACTCATGCCTTTATTATTAGGTCAAGTACACAATTAATATATATTTCACTTTAGCTGTTACTGGGTACATTCATCTGACAGGAATGGAGTTTCCTCAAAAAACAAAAAAATAAAACACAAACATATTTTTTCTCTTGATATCTGTGACCCTGGTCTAGACCAACACTGACTCACCTCACCACATCAGGATGTCTGAATAAATGGAGGTAGAGGTCACTAAAATAATTCAATATTCAGACTGAGTATAAATGTACCTTTGTAGTAATTATAATTTAATGGAATGATTTACAAGAAAATTAACCATTATTAAAAAAAAATATCCAAAGGTTGTGTCCGCATAACAGGTAAAACATTAGCCAAAGAGACAGCTAATAGCTAGCCATAAATAAAAAATATTAGGAATGGAAAAACCCAATGTGTCTAAAGGTTACTCCAGCTAATATAATTTAAATATTGAATTGGTGACCCTCTTCAAACCTCTGTTTGAGCCACTTTTGGACACAAACCCACCATTTGAGACACACTTTAATGTTATATATTTTTAAATGTTTCTGACAAAATCACTTTAAAAACTAATGCAATTTCAAATGGATCAGCAAACCTAAATTTGTAACAGACGGACAGACGGAAATATAAGAGATGTATTTCTTTTTAACTACTGTATATTCAATATACCTGACCAGGTCTGAACACAGTAAACAAGGACAGCTGGTCTTGTGGTTGAAGTTCAAGTCCAGTCCTGTCATGGTATTCTCTCTAGGCCACTGAAACCTGGACCAAGTTTTAGAAGTGAGGGGTCGTTACAGGGTTCAAAATGAGCCTGAAGTTAGATGGTTATTGATGGTTATTGATGGTTATTGATGGTTATTGATTTCTGACCCTGCAGTCAAGCAATAACTCTGGACATACTTTTACTTACACACAATATTTTTCGGCATTGTTCGCCAAGCTTAATATTTACATCCATTTTTGACAGACAAAAACCCTCAGCAATTTCAAGCGTGGCTCATCATGAGCCCAGTGTAGGCTGATACGGTGCATGTTTCATCTGAGCGTTACCCTGGGCTAATGAACAAGTATTGATTTACCTAACAGCCACAGTAATTGCAAAGCACTGAAGTAATTTGGTGCAAGTAACATGCTCCTGGCAACCGAGTGCTCATGGTATTATATCTCTTTTACACACACACAAGTGCACACACACATGCATTTTTTTCAAAGCACAGCTGGATAATAATGTCAAATGCTGATTATAAGATTTTTCAAAAATGATGCAATGTCTAGACATTTTACATTGAATACTGAGTTGCGTTACATAATTTTCTTTAATCTATTCAATTCATATCTCTTTCTGGTAAGTAAACGCTCCAAACATGTATCCACACTGCCCCCGTGTGGCCAATTTGTTTGACATAGAGGCCAATTCTGATGCTTTGTAAGTCACACAGTACCTTGTGACTAGTTAGCTTTTAAAATTCATGAAGACACATTGACGTTCATATATTGCATCAATTATAAATAATTCCTGCACAATAAGCTGAAAACCGACCAGATTCCACCCAGAAACACACAAGAAGAAAAATATGTCCCTTATATTGTAGCCTGACTGCACGACCTCTTAGAACTACATTACCAAAACAGTCAAGTGCATTCTCGAACCAAAAACCTCTTGATTTCAACCTTTATTTTTAACTCATTTCATGTCACAGTGAATGAGAAAGAGCTGCCACCCACACTCAACTGCCACGACTAAAAATCCAGCCACTTGTCAGAAGCACGTTAAAGAAAGGACAAGTCTCGTGTTAGAAACAAACAGTGGAAACATACAGTAAGGCTGTTTTTCTGAAACACTGGTGGCAGCTCCATAGACTTCTGCTGTAATTGGTGTCTGTGGTTGGGTCTGAGGACATTCCCGGGCCTGAAAGTCACGACTGTGCCTGACACTGGGTGTAACTGTTGTAACTCCCACCTCACTGTGTCCCCGGCTCCACTGTACCAGCAGATGAACTGCAGGCTGAGTCAACAGACCACACAGACTTTTGGGAAAACATACTGCAGCCCCACCAGATTGAGAGAATAAGAGCGTCACA
>NC_024326.1:3316381-3325684 GCF_000523025.1 Cynoglossus semilaevis
GGCATTTCCAGACCAGAACAATCATTTTCTCCTGTTTGTGTAAAATCACAGTTTCTGCTAAATGGACAATGATTCACTCATGAATTAGATTCTAAGGAATTCAAAAGATAAAAAAAAAAGATTCTATATGTATTAGTAAATGTGAATGTACAGCTGATTCAATGACTCTGCCTTACCAGTAGATGGTGACATTAATCAATTTTAGTTCAACTTGCGCATTTCAACTGACAATAATGTATGGCTTATACATTATGGTCAGTAAATGATGAAATAAAAAATACATTCTGGGCGGAAGGTTGAAAAGATGTAAGAGACTAAATATAAGACAGAAATAAGGAAAAATTAGGGAAGGGGGAGAAGGGTGAGGGGGGAGGTAAGAGAGAGAGAGAGAAATGAATCTATCCGTGCTTCCAGCCATATGCCCACATGCCGAGGAGGACACGGATAACTGAGGTTAGAGGTCCTGGGGGGCAGTTGGTGTTTGGAAGGCAGACAAGGGCAAGCAGGGGCAGAGCCAGGAGAGTAAGCTATGCCTCAGAGCACAGACAGACGGAATGGACCATGATCCTCCAGTGTGGTGCAACCACCTGTTTGTCTGCCCGCCTGTCTGATATGGACCAGAATGGTGTCATCTAGTGCTAAGGGTGAGAGCTCCAGGCCAAATAAAAAAGTTCCTCATGCTGCACCTACAGTAGAAGCCAGCTTGGATTGTATAAATTAGTTGAAATCCTGTGATAAACATAAGTCCATATAAACTATGTATATAAATGCAGTTCATGTAAGCAAAGTACCATCAACTATAACAATGTCGATTTCACTGAGGACAGGTCTGACCCTGCTCCAGCTGCAGCAACAGGGCAAGACATACAGACAATCCTGTCCATATATATATATAGAATTTGAACTTCAACATATAATTTATAATTATAAAATATATCATTCATACACTCTACTTAAAGCTAAAGGAGGATCAAAAAGGCTATGAAACACTAGAGTATCAGTACATTATAATTCTCTGATGTTATTCAATATTTTTCAAAGGTCAGTACATGTTTTAATAAAATAATAAAATAGGCATAAAGGCATAACTCTGTATAAATAACCACAGCTCTCTCATCTGGAATTTATTTATAGTTATTTATAGAAAAACAATGTCAGTGAGACAAAACAGAATTTTTGTTTTAGATTGTTCTGCCTTGTTTTAATAATTAATATATATATATATATATTTACTTCTTTATTGTTAATATTACTGAGCACTCTGTCTCAGATATGAGCCTTTGGGTATATCCAGGTCCTATCAATTTCTTATAGCAAATAATTTACTAGGTGTAAAAATGCAATTGTTTAAATGTATTGCCTTTTGGTATGTGCATTATCAGCCAAAAAAAAAAAATTCTCTAAAGGCATTTTTCCTTGACCCGGCTGCTCCAGCAGTCTGATGGAAAATAAAGCACATCCAGCAAAATTTTGCATCTGACAAAGTGCGCAGCAAATCTCAGCTCCACCAGGGATAATACATCGGCCAACAAAGGTAACAAGTGCTGAGAAATAGTGCTGATCATGTCTGGTGTAATATCTTGAGTTATGCTCAGAGGAAGCTGTTTCATTTTTTCTGCAGATAATTTATGACTTGACATGCTTGTTGCTGACAAAAGGTAAAAGGGAATTATTTATGGCAGAGATTCCCAACCACTGAGCCGCAACACGCGAGTGTGTGAGATCATAAGGTGTACTGTGGAAAATGACCTGATTTCACTTTGTTTGTTTACTGTGAATAATTTGTCTTTAATCCTGCAAAACATCACATACAATGTACACATTCCTCCATTATTCCGATCCACGCAGGGTTGGATTATCGTATTACTACTTTAAGTTCCTGTCATGAATCAGTCTGCTGATGCTGATGCAGATCAGGTAGCGAGCGCTGCCCAAGGATTTGAACCAAGTTACCCTGTAAGCACTTTCAACAGTCTCACTTTCTGTGGACAGGCTCTTGACTCACACCCAGCAAAAGTCTGAGTAAGACAGGAGCTCATACTGGGACGACAAGCCTTCGCCAAGTGATGTCAACTTGGTTTTTAAAGTTTTAATATATGTCATAAGGTAGGAAAACACAAATAGACTTGGATAGTTCATATTTATTTAAATTGGTGTAAAGTGTGTCATGGTGAAATATAAATTGTCCTAATCCCCCTGCGAGGGCCCTATAATTATTTCATATACACGGTATTCGAGTTAAAGTATATGCTAACAGCAGTATCCTATTCTCGTGTCTCTAGTCTCACTTTTCAGCACTGACCTGCCGCTGATTGACTTTTTATTTTCTCCCTAATTTCCTGGACTGTACTTGTAGCAGGTGCTAAATGTAACGGGTCTGCACCTTTAGAGTTGAGCCAAGCAGTGTGGCTAAGATCCAGTTCACATTTGCTGCTTCCATGTGTCATTAGTCACTTTAAATCAGACTGACGGGCTGGAAATAAGAGACAAACACTGAGCTATACTTTTCATTTGTCAGCGTGTACTGCCTTCTTTTCATATTCACGTATGGAAATTTAATTTCAGGAAATGAAGAGTTATTGTGGTTACCATTATAGCACTAGACAGTGGTTAAACGCCTGGTCACCTAAGGATTACTAAGTCCGTCCCCTCATCGTCTCTCTTCTACCGTGCCCATCAGCATGCGTGTGAGTGTAGGTGTGAGTGTGTTTGCGCTCGTGTGTGTGTTTGGCAGCAGTGTGAAGTTCATGTGGATGTTTGAGATTGGGGTTGGGTGCGGGGTGGGGTACTTTCCCCTTCAATCTGCAGCTCTTCCGTGCTTAATCCACATTCCCCACACCATTCAGGGGTCTCCTGTAAGTAAGCCATGACACCAAACCCACCCGGAATTCTAGGAACGTTTTCCCTGCGGTTTCAGGTTACCGCATACACACACACGGAGCGCAGATCACAGGCAACACACACAACACCCTCCACAGTAATGTACTGTACTTTTGTTGTTTGTACAGCGCTGGATTTGTTAGCTTTCCCTCTCTACTACTGTGCCTGTCATTCATTTTAATTTTAAACTCACATGCTGAATTCACTGGGTTGGACAACAACTTGACCTGACCTTAAACACTGGACGGGATTCAAACCAGACATGTTCAAACTGTCACTCTCGTGGCAAATAGGGCACACTAAAAAACCTGAACACGTAAACATTTTCACTTACACTCTGCAGGGAGGGTTGCCAGTTTTTGCTACGGGGCCTTGATGTTTAAACATACAAGTGGACACTGTCTGGAGGAATTTAAATGAAACACCTTTTTACTCTATCAATGTCTAATTTACATTCAGAAAGTCATCCGTATCCCTCAGGACAGAGGATAAAGTCAGGAAAACCACTCACTAGTCAGAGAAAGCTTGAGGTTCTAGAATCACATAAAGATGCTTTTATCTGTTTCAAATGAAAGATTTTTGAACCAATATCAAGCCTGTTAGCAAAAGTTGTTAGCATGATTGCCTTAAATGCAAGAAAATCACTGGTTTGTTGCTTCAAATCCCAGTCAATCTTTCTGTATAGAGGCCCTCTCGTGTGTGAATAGAATTGTTTTAAGTCCTTCGGTTTCCTCAGCCTCAAAACATCGGGTTGATCGAACACTCTAAATTGATAGGCATGAATGTGAATGTGAATTGTTGTTTCACACACAAACACACCCCCACCCCAATTAACAGAGCCTTCACCACAGTCTGTGCTAAAAAAGCTAGTTTTTTTTTTTTTTTTTAAGTGCAGAATAACAGAGTTACGCAACCTATGAAATCCGCACCACATTCATCAAAGTCCCGTCATTAGGTTTTGGCAACGCTCTCCAAACCAAAGAAACTACTTTTTCGTGATGCACTGCAACTGATTCACAGAGAGTGCAATTGTCTAATAAGCCATAATCCCTTGCCTGGATGGCTGAACGCCATGATTAGATCAAAGCAGAGGTTTGAAGGTGGTTTTTCCTCTGCCTTTGAACTGTGTTGAAATACACACTGGCTGACTGAGCATGTGAGCGTGTGTTACTGATACAGTAAAAAGTCCACCATATGGAGTCTTTATAATCTCACGGTTTTACAGCGTAATCCACTAAAGGTCACACTTTTTTAAACGTATGGATTTTAGGAAATATCAGATGAGAGGCTGGAAATGTGAGCTGTATTCCATCCTGTAACTTCTAAATTTTATTTTATTTAAAAAAAACAAACCTTAATGATGTCAATTTGTTTGACACCAGCATCTAGAGTTCTAATGTTTGCTTCCCTAGGTCCAAGCTGGGCAACAGCAACAACGTATCAACTTATTTACTTATGGTTACTTATGACTGGAAGTGAAATCTGAATGGTTCAAGTTCATCATCGATCCATCTCTTGTGCTTCAGTGTTTTGTTTTCACTATAATGTTTTATAAGTGATATTGCACATGGTGCTGACATTTTAAAGGACACTTCAAGCATGCAGTCACATGACGTGACTAGAAATATTTCCCAATGTGAACACACACAGAAGGAATATATACAGGCCATTATTCATTGCAGCTCAGGGATGCCGGCAGTGAGGACTTAAACAGGCTCAAAGAAGCAATTAGGCCACAAATGTGAGCTTTCTCCAAAGCCACCGTTTCCAACTCCCACTGATCTTCATCCCTTGGACTTTTTTCCTTATCCATTCATCGGTTTACCTCTCAAACTATTCATTGTTCTAACATTTGCACTTTGTTCCCCTCCCAAACCTTTTTATCCATCTATTCCTTCTGGGTTTTTTTATACTGTGTGATGCCCTGCCAGAAGGACTGGTGCAGAGGTTGATGAGTGCAGTACATAAAACCCACTAGGAACTGCTTCAGTATAAGCATACCAGTCTATTGTGGCATTTTAATAATATTAGCCATTTCCAATTCACTAAGTGGGCCCAGAACAGACGACAGAGGCCATAAAACTGTGTCTCTTCTATAATAGTAAGAATAGAGAGGCTGAGAAGAAGTGAGTCGGAAATTTCACAAAGATACAATATGCACAAGTCGAGCCGTAAAAACCAAAACGCGACAAGGCTGTAGCACATAAACACTCCACGCTGAAGGCATGTAAAGTCCCACATAGCTTGAAGCCAACAGACGTGCTAACAAACAACCACAGAAAGTTCTAACACTGTTTCCTCTGGTTTTCCCGTGTTCAGCAGCTCATTTGGAAACCCCATAACTGTGGACTCCTACAGTCCAGCCGCTTCAGAGGAGAAACATAAAAATGCAAGTTACTGTAATATGATCACTGTTGTTTTGTCTTTCTGTCACTCACTGACACACACACACACACACACACACAAAAACACACCAAGATGCCGGCCCAAAGACAAAAATGTCTAAGCAAGAGAGAATGGGTCATGCTGAGGTCCTAGGCAGCAGCCCAGGGTTATGGGAAAGGGATGGGCTACTGAGTCACAGCTAAAGACAAATAAAAGCGAAAGACTGTGGGAGGGCCAGATGAAGGCCGAGGAAGTTAGAAGCATGTGTTAAATAGAGAAGACAAGAGTCAAAATGGGCAAATGTGAGGGAAAATATGGGAAGAAAATACAGTTGGGTCGACATGTGCGTGACAACTTCTAAATGTTTTCTCTATTTAGACCATCACAACAAAAGCAAATTACAAAAAAGATAAATAAATAGGACAGATCACATGAGTGTGTGTTACAAGTGCATCATTGTTTCTAAACAAGTCCTTGTGCACAGATGCACGGCATACAGAAGCGAGGAATGTTCTTCCCCTGCAAGTATAAATTTCGGGATCCTCTATCCCAAGAAAGTGACAGAAAAAAGGTGGAGGAAGAAGAAGCAGAGGGAGTAATGAGACTGCGAGAAGAAGAGACTGGAGGGAGGAGACAGTGCGTGTGAGTACAACTGGTGAGGGTTTTGCCCAATGCTGCTTCTCTCTGCAACAACAGAATGGAATCCAGATGTCAAAATGATAAACAAATGGATTGTCATAACCCTTTAAAAATGTGAGGCATTCAGAGGCACATCAACTGCTTCACGTGTCGGTGAAATGTCAGATTTAGCTACAGTAATACCCATTTTTAGTGATAAAGTGATAATTCCTCCGTTCTTTACGACCTGCAGTGTCACCTTCATCCCAATTTTTTTATTCCCGCAGACACAGCCTGAAGGTAAAATCAGCGTTTTTAAAAATGTATTCAAATGTCTCGAGTCCTTTAACTTAGAATCGTATAAGACCAATGAAGTCGATGGCGTACCATTTAGCAAGATGGCCCACTAAGTGTAGTGTGAATTTATACTAACTACTGATAGTTTGTTTGTTTGTTTGCTTTAGAAATAAAAGACATCATAAATTATACAACTTTCTGAGGCTTTCAGAAAAAACACAAACTAAAACATGGCTTATTTCCTGTTGTTGCAACTGAAAGACTTTGACTGTAGCATCCTCACTGCTAGCTGTGAGCCATAAATCTCAGGCTGTGGCACGTCAAACCTGCTCAGCTCTGGTTTACAACATCAGCTTTCAATCTAAGCGTCAACTCAACTTGTTTGACAAACAGTGACTCAGCAGCCGAAAAGAATGCCTAGTTTTATACCGCTGAGAAAACACACATAGTTATTTAGTCTTATTAGGAAATGTTGCAGCTGCATTAGACTTGTATTGATATTTTGAGGATGTTAACAGCTGCTATGCTGTGTTCCTGACTAAGGCAAAAAAACTCTAGACTCCAACCTGTTTATAATCCCATTCTTGCCAGCCTCTAACAACAAACCTATTTGTTGAGATTAACTATAATTTGTCTTCAATCCACTTCCTTCTATTTTGAGACAGCACGACAATCAAGGTTTATCACAAGACGCCTCAACACCCTGCAGTGTCATTGTAAAATCCTGCACACAGTGTCTGAACTGGTGGGAAATGCTATTGTAATACATGAAAAAAAAAACAAAAACAGGGATTGTAATTGACTTGGATGAAGCAGGAAGTGGTTGGTATTCAGTGTCTCTGTGATAGGACAACAGACGTAAATACACACAAACCAGCAAATCTAAATTAGGAACATGGTGATTTTGGTTGATCTTACTTTCCGGAAAAGACAGCATTAAGTAGTCACACATGTGTCGTAAATGTTAACGGAACTTTGAAACCATGCCAAGGTGCATTTTTAGTTCTAAGTGCAAATGTCTGCCCCCTGTCTGCACTTCTGTCATTAGACGAGAAGGAATTCAAATCCTCCATGCCTTTGATGTATAATTTATTCTAATGTTCATGTGTGTGTGACTGTATGTGTGTGTACGTGTGTGTACATAAAAGTCAATATGTCAACATGCTTTATCTTTCCTCAGTGAATAGGACTTTCAGCCGTGGAGCAGCACATGGATCTTTTGTAAACTGATTCATATCCATGCCCGTGTTTTCCCATGGATTGGTCGGAGAAAACCACCAAAAGTCCTCCAGTCATTGTGAGGCGGCCACACATGAAAAGCCATGTGCTGTAAATACTCATTTGTGTCTTATTTGCTGACCACTTTTCCTTATCTTTTTCATCGTTGTCTCTTGCTGTTTGCCCTCTCCTAATCTCCCTTGGATCTCTCCTGCTACTTTCCCAGGCATGGTGTGGGCAGTCACAGAGGCAGTGGCAGTAATGTCCAAGTCTTTCCCATGCAGCCTCATAGGAAGGCCTTTGTTTCCATCCAGGCTTTGGGGGTCCCCGCAGCATGACTGTGCCCCACTCCACTGCCTCCACAATAGTTCTTTATGCTGCCAAGTCCTCCTCGTCACTCTACCATGCTTTCCTCATCAGGGGCACAGGGAGGCACTGGGGGCACAACGGCGCTGAAATGTCACCCCCTTTTATGCCCCGTCCCAGTCTCTATCGCCAATACATGCCTGCAGAGTCAAATACTATGGAGGAGCATTGCTGAATAGTCACAGGCCGATCAGAGCGGTTTGTGAACGCTGCCAAATGTCTCAGTGTGGTACTGTTTTCATATTCAACTCAGTAACATTTGACACCGCCAGCAAAAGACCGGGTTCACAGCAGGGGGTGTTTGATAACACACTGTAACAACCTGTTAGCAGTGATGCTGAAAAGTAGCAGTGTCTTTAATACTCCCTGATGCATGCTTTAAAAAAAAGAATAAATACCAGCTTTAAATATAAATAATTATCTGTTGACAAGGTTATTTTAAGATAAGGATGCCCTTATGGTAGATCAGCTGGTAGATAAGCTATTTTTATATCCAATCATGCAAAACATTCACATTTGGTGAATCTGTGAGCATGCTTTGCTACATGACTTGTCCTATGATCTTAAGTCTGGATAACCGAGCAGCCACAGGAACTTACAGACAATATGGCATTTAATTAAATAAGGCAAAAAAAAAAAAACAAAAAAAAAAAAAAAGAAGACGTCTTATTGCAAAACACATATGGAGACAATTTCATTAAATCAAGATTGATTTTTCTTGGTTTCTTTGTCCAGAACTTCATGCCATCCCTGCTGTTCTGCATTGATCTAATACAGTGAAAGCTTTTGTTTACAGTGCAGTGCACCATTATAATGTAAATGGAACCGGTATCAGACTCCAGTGTGAACACACTGCAGCAGTTAAGTGACATGCAGGTGCAAAAGAAGACGTACCGCACATGCAGCGTACTGTTTTGTTGATGTTGTTGTGCAATCAGTTTGATTGCTTTGTCATCAATTGGAGAGATTCACGTGGAATGATCCCCGGCGCTCTACTGTAAGTGCAGACCTCCGGGGCGATGTCTACTGAGACTAGCTTTGCTGTCAACACCACAGATCGGTGGAGTGAATGACAGTCTTATTTTATCTCTGTACTAACTTCATCAATGGTGTCTGCCATGATTGTTTTGTCCATCTGTCCTGTCGTTTGCCTGCAGTGTTAACACAGTCAGAGATGTGGTACCTGATGAAACTCTCTCACATGTTCCCAATCACAGCATTCGCATTAGCTGCCATATTTGATACACTGACGTGCCGTCACAAGCTCTGAGGAATGGGTGGTCCCGATAACTTGTTCACTGACTCAGCCATTAGCACAATCAATGCACTAAGACAACTACTGGGTATGCAAAACGAATCAAATGAGCACAGTATGTAGCAAACCAAGATGACGGAACCAAGAACCATCCAACTGCTCATAAGATAATCCACAGTTAAGAGACAGAAAGAGGAGCATAACATAAACAGACACAACATCCAAAATGATTCAAAAAGAACTCTTGGAAAAACAATGTGTCTGCGATGTAACATGTTGTTTCT
>NC_024326.1:3325717-3353636 GCF_000523025.1 Cynoglossus semilaevis
CTTTCCAAATATAAAGCTCCAGAAATAGAAATTGTGAGAATGTGAGGCATGAGGACCACAACAATACCACACTGGCATTCTCTACGCTGCTCCTAACCCAAGGAAGTGAAACCATCTCTGTCTGAGGGTAGACCTCAGTTCAGGGAATGACTGAGGAGTCAAAACAGACAAAAGAAAAAAAACAGTCAAGGAAAATATTTTCATAGAAAACGGATTCAGTGGAAAATTTGAAAATCTGAGAAGACCAAAAAACTGGCCATAACAATATTTTGATGGTTCTAAAATATCTGTTCTGGGCAATATGAGAAAAATCTTCTAGACCAAAATCTTCCCATGCACCCATGTAAATTTCAAAGCACAGCTTAACCGAGCAAATGGACCTTGAGAAACTGGATTTTCAAACAACCGGGGTGGATCATGGAAAAGGCATCTCTCCACCGCTGTTTTCCTGCGTCTAGTCCAATATTGGCAGTGCCAGGAGCTGAGTTTGCCATATTAACTGGAGCCAGTTTTGAGTCACCACAGCAGAGGGGAGAGATTTATCCACGTCATAATCATGGACCCGGTCTCTGCTGCCTTTTAAGAAAGACTTTTGGGGGAAATTAGATACAGACTTTCAAGTAACCACAATCAAAAAAAGTACCAACGTATCTAAAACATGCGTCTTAAGGCACTAACGAGAAAGAGGCTCCACTGGCAGACCAATAATCTGGACAAGATGGAAACCATACATATACCAGATAGGCATGAAGATTATAGAGCCCAATATTTCCAGTACACAAAGTGCACTTGGTGTGAAGACAAATTTTAAAACGTGCTTCTCTACAAATCGACTAACAACAGTCAGGCCACACCTGCCATTGTCCTGCACTAGTTTCAGGCCCATGAGGCATGTTGATTCTCCTCAAATACAAATATGTCTCAGTCCAGCTACATTGTATTCATTCATACACCTTATATTAAAAACAGGTTTTCTTTCTTTTCAGAAAATGATTTGAAGGACAGAAGGCACTCTTTTCTTACCTCTGCACTACATCCTCTCCGCTCCAGCAGGTGGCATCGTCAACTACGTTCTCCACTTCACACATCATCTCCGGCAATGCTGCAAAGAAAGACTTGTAGCGCTGCAGGTACATCAAAAACTCCCTAAAATAAAATAAAAATAAAAATCAAGTCAATACCAAATTTATAATCTCTCTGTGGAAATATCCTGACAAAGTCATCATTCTGACTGCTTATTTTTAATTATGTATAAAACAAACACCAGAGACACACAAAATATTATTGTTGGCCAAAACAATAAGTGATTTTTAACATGACCACACTGATTTAGCATATTTCTATTTTTCATTTCTGGGAAGTGCTAGCTCAAACACTTATGCTATAACACATTACCAAAACCAGCACATTCATGTCGAGTGATCGACTGGTGTCATAATTCCATCTGACATTAACTCTTACCACCCACGAGGAAAAACAAAAACATTAGAGGTTACTGAAGTGTGTGTGCTGAGTCAGTCTGTGTGGAGTTTTAGGGTTCAAATTAATACAGCCTTCACAGAGTGTATGCTCCTTTCCACTTTAACACCCTTTTATTTATATTTAAATTAAATTCCTTTTAATTTTATTAAAAGTGTTAAAAATGAGTTTTGTGAATGTGGATTATACATGGGCTTGAATTTCAGTGCAAAACAAAAGGATGCACTGTGTTTTAATAACTGTGACTTTAAAGCCAAATGAACAGAACAGAGGGAAATAATGGCCAATTAGATCTGGATTTAGAAGAACTGCATGTAAACTATTTATGGAGTAATTAACAAGTCACAAAGGGAAGATAGAGAAAAAGAAAAGCTTTAGACACATCCATACATCAAGTCTTTAAGTGCTGAGCTCTAAGAAAGTTTAAAAACACTGCATCACAAAGATGGAACTTTACTTTTTTAATGTTGTTTTTTTTTTTGTTTGTTTGTTTTGCCACCATATAATTTTAAATTTTTTAAAACTTTAAAAAATTGACTTGAATCTCGGTAATAGGCAGGCATTATCACGATCAAACATGTTTTCATTCACTTCCTGCTTATAAGCAGACTACCTCCCTTTTGTATGTAAGTAAATCAACGTGCACTGGATGCTTAGCAAGACGCCTCTGTGCCTGTAGGGCAGTAGGGCTTTTACCATGTGCTGAGGTCAGTGTGGTCATGTTTTGATTTTTCCTAACCCAAAAATATTAGTCATCAAAATTAGGTAAAAAAAAAAAGTCACACACTTCTATGTAAGTCACAGTACGTTCTAAGACTGTTTTTTTTTTTATTGATGTGAGAGACATAATTCAGGTTCATGCTTACCTAGAGAGTGTTCTCAGACTATGTTTATTGTTCTTGGAG
The DNA here is from genome assembly GCF_000523025.1 of Cynoglossus semilaevis. Classification (NCBI taxonomy): domain Eukaryota; kingdom Metazoa; phylum Chordata; class Actinopteri; order Pleuronectiformes; family Cynoglossidae; genus Cynoglossus; species Cynoglossus semilaevis. The sequence goes on from NC_024326.1 coordinate 3,328,102, forward strand.
GGTTTCAGGGGGAACGAGCTGGGAATGATGAGAGTGGTGTCCAGGGGAGATTGTTGCAAGCAAGGAGGATGCACGGATGTGAAAGTGGGGACGGGGGGTGAGACAAAAAAACAAAACAAAACAAAAGACATGACAACAAAGGACACATGGGGAGAAAAGACCAGTCAGTTGACCCTGGAAGAAAGTGATTAATCATGCACATGCAAAGAATTACCACATCCAAACAAAAAGAAAAAAAAACAATCATTTTCCCTGAAACCACATTAAAAGAAGAAGAACTGGTTTATGAATATGATCAAATGAAACATCATTGTTGCTCTACAATGCAAAGTTAATTTTTGTTCCGTTTCACTTCAGTGGACTCTATGATGTCTCTGATGTGGTCACATGTGCTCTGGTCAGGGTTGGCAGCAAACAGGGAGATATATTCTCTCTATGAATGGTGCTGGCATCACCAGGGCAGATCTGTCAGCTAGACTGGCATTGGTGAAGCCATTCATGGTTCGGGCCAAGGTCAGGCTGAGGAGGTGTGCCTGGTCAAGGGGGTGTTTTCATGTGTGGTGCTACTTTAGGCCCGGTCCCGCTGTGCAGAGTTTGTGGTGCAGGCCGTCTGGGTAAACAGGAAGTTGTTGCTGCATAAAGATTAATCCACACCCCTGTGCCTCTAATCTGGCACGAAGCTGCCAGCTGCTGCTGTGGATGTGAGGGTGGTTGCATCAGAGGCCAGGTGGAGGGCATGGACTTAAGTGCCAGACACTACATGCACTGTGTATGTGTGGTTGATGTGTGATTGGCCCTGCTAGACATATGAAGAAAGTGAGAAGTGATGGCAGCTGTGAGTACACATACCAGCCCACTGTGGCTACTTCATACAGACCTGACCATTGAGTTTCAGCTTTAATGTGTTTTTTTTTTTTGTTTGTTTTTAAATGCTCTTCTTCCTGTAAATACAAACAAGTTAATTCAAGTTCATTTCATCTTACTTCCTCAGGTGGGCCAGTTGGCTGAGCCACTGTTCGGGTAGGGGCTGGGGGGTCGGTGCTGATGGGAAAGGAGATGACCAGGTCACCGTCGAAGTCGTGACCTCTGGACTTGTAGGTTCCCCGGTAGAAAGGCCACACACCTTGTCCACCTGCAGGAGATAATAGAGAAAACACACATGAACACACCTGTTAGGATGTGAAAACTTATAAAAGAAAGGGTGGGGCGTCTGGGTGAAAGAAAAAAAAAACAACACAGGCTTGCAGCTGAACGCAAAAGGAGCTCGTAAAGTTTTCAAAGAGAACATTCTTCAGAGTTTTAAATGAAGAAGGAAGGACTGTTGGACGGGGAAAAGTGAATGTAATCATAGAAATTAGAAGTAGAGAGTAACGGGCAGAGGAACATGGGAAAAGAGTGGGTGTTAAGTGAAGGATGTGATGAAAGAAAACGGTGTGATGAGTGAGTTATTGCTAGAAGGGCTGACAGTGAATGTAGCACATTCCACTACCTCATGAAGATGAATGCTTATGCACACAGTTGGCAGCGCTGGCGGATATCTCCAGTGGGCTATTAAAGCCAGCAGCGAGGAGGAGGAGACAGCAGGGTCATGAAAATAAAGGGCGTGTACCTCAGAGGAAGTAAAATCAATGAGATCTCATTGGCTTAAAAGCATCTGTGCAGCATTGTTAAGTGGTCCTCAATTAACTGGAAAGATTAAGACAGAGTGGAACAGCTCCTGAATGCTGGAGTGAGTCCTGACAGTGAGCTACGAGCATACTGTAGAAGGTTCTCCTGGTTAAGGACACTTTACACACTCGTAAAAATATTTGATAATTGACGATATATTATTATTAAATGTATAGATGTCCATGTCACCTCTGTTGGGGCTCTAAAAGCTTAGAAGCTCATTAACTGGTTCACCATTATTAATGACAAACTCACTTAAATATGAAAATGGTGCCTGCAAAATATGAGCATTTATGCAGGACTCAATCCTAGGAAGCTCATTACACATTACCATGTGTGAAACTTTATACTGTACATATAACTCTTTGTAAATATATTTAAGTCTCCATAGAAATGTTGGTGTGTATGTCTTTTAACCTATGACCTCCACTCCCTGCAATGTTGCATGAATACCCTGGTTAATAGGTTATAGGTTAATTGGACAGTCTAGTCTCCAATAGTATGTCTCTCTATGTGTGGATTGGATTGCTCGGTGGGCTGGATTTGGCCCGCGGGCCGACAGTTGGTAATTACTGGGCTATGTGATATGTCTTTTTTGAGAAGGTGACGTCTTTTTCCAGGAACTCCATGGTTGCCTCTGTACCAATGTGGGGAGTGTGTTGCAGATACCAACTGTATATTGTTTTTTTGTGCCTGACAAATATGAATAAATTAAGCAAAGGAAATAGTGAATGCTTTACTTATGTACACAGAGTATATACAGAGTACAATGACTGATGGAAAATTGTGCAACTTCGCCCTGCTGTTGACCAAAAGCCAAAGCTAAACCAGTGTCTGGCTGGTTGGTGAAGAGCTGAAAAACACAAACACATACAGCTCAATTTGGTAAGGAAGTGGGAAGAGCATGGTTAAAGTGGTGTGTCCACATGCTGGAAGACATTTGTCTGAGCGACTCTTGAAGCAGCTAAAATGTTTCACCCCTGCCAGCTTCAGATGCTTTGTTCCTCCAGAGCGAGGCAGCATCAGTCATTTCATGTGCTTCATAAACTGAGATTGAATGGAGGTTTTCATTCAAGTCAACTGTTCCTGAACAGGGGTTGCAGGAGCAAAACTGATGTTTTATGGCAGCAATACTAACTACCAGAACATTTTTTTCTCCTTCAGTGCACTGTTTACACATCACTCTTCACGCTTCTGCTCTCATATTTTATTATATTTTTTACGACTTTCTGGTTTTAAATTATCTCTTGGGGCAGACACTGGGCACGAGGAGAGGTTGTTTTATTGCATTAACCTTAGCCCCCTGTAGACCCATAAAACACGCTCACATGTGGTCGAGCAGCTTCCAGCCACACATGCACATTGCCGTACACACACAGATGGACACAGACCATGATAGAGGTGAGAAAAGACAGGACACTGCAGCTATTCCGTTCATGCAGCCCATCAATGCAGCAAATGCAACAGGTGCTGGGAAATGTGTGCATAAAACTACTGTTGTTGTCATTTGCTCCTGCACACAATGATGGGTTGAGACACATATTCACAGTGTGGAGATACATATTGTGAATACTTGTATGGTTTAGCATTATAACTGATTAGGAGCAGGTAAAAATTTGTAATTGAATAGGAAGAAAAAACAGATTTTCTATGAAAACTAGGCCTTAGATACACAGCTTTAGTGCAGTACCAACACCTACCAGAGGGGCTGCAAAAACAGACAGACAGACAGATACAGTAGATCGATAGATAGATGGATAAAAAACATTAGAAAATACTGTAGGTTCTATTTAATGCAGGAAACAGGGACTCCATAGTTAATATGACATGTGTTAAACCACTGGCCTCTTCCTTATTTAACAAATATAAATCTCTACAAAGTACACCGCTGGGAATAAAACAGATACATATTTTAGAGAAAATAAAGTACCATGACACCATATGTAGACAGCATTTGGGAGGTCTGCAACTTTCTGTGCATGGAAGAGAGAGAGAGAGAGTGTGTGTGTGTTTGTTATAAAGTAGAACAGTTGACAGACTGCAACCAGCAGGTGTGTGAGGCTGAGCAGACCCAGACAAGTTTGAAACCACAACAACAACAGATTTGAAAGTTTGAGATCAGACTGGTGTGGGGGACTAATTAGGAAATGTTGCAAATGCAATCAGGTTGGATTATTCTGCAGAGCCATGTGTTATTTTTGCTGAATATTTAAAAAGCTGGAGGAAAAAGAAGTACCAAAAGATTAGCGACTGTTCAAGAACAAAATGTAAACTTTTTGTAAAATATGAACACAGAGAGGAGGTCACTCACAGTTCTGTTTGCACTATTATATAACAAATACAAGAGGGAAAGGGTTCAAGAATGCACTACTTTTGAAGAAGCCCTCAGAGATTGCAGCGTTTCAAAACAACAACGTCGACACAAATTATTCTTGCGCCTAACAAAATATACAATCGTGTAAATGGACCACAAAGTCATCAATGGAAAAATAAACAGTGTCTTCGCCACAGGCTCTCTTGAGAAATGGAGATGTCCTCTTAAAGGTTGGATCCTGTGACTGCATAACCCTGAGGGCCAATCAAAAGACAGATTAAATAACGCCATCAGCGAGGACATCGCCATAAATCAATTATCTCCTGACCACATGATAGCGTGAGAACGAAAAAGCCATTTGAGCACAGCTCGAGTGCCTGGTCTTGAATGTGTATGTGTGACCACCTGTTTGCCCTTGTTGCACCTTCACAGTTTCAGATACTTTGTAGAGCATTCCTTATTGGATTGGCCAAGGACAACGCAAGGTCAACGGTCCCAAGTGGTTCCGTTAATAGGACAGTGTGCAAATATAAAAAATAGTTATGTGATCATATCAAAGCTGATTGTATTTGCCTCAAACACACAAAAAAATATATTCTTAGTCTCTGGTGGTTCCATACTGCTGCATCATGTGTGTTCCATACTATTATATTATCACATTTAAACTTCTTAAAATTATTCAAAAGGATATATTTTTAACCTTTATTTATATGACTTTATATGCTGCGGCCATTTTCTTTTTTTGACCAAACTGCATCGACTAATTTAGCTGCAGCAAAAGTGAGTTGGTCAGCTCGCAATTTATTAGCAAATCAAGGAAGCATTTCTAATCTGCAGTCAAGACCCAGACCACCACGTCTCCTGGGGAGTATGAGCTTACAGATAGCAGCAGTGAATCTTATCTATTTATTTATCAAGGGATTATCCTGTAAAGCCAAGAAAACATTCTAAGCCCACACCTCTCAAGCACACACACCATTCCTAGTTGGCCAGTTTTTTTATGCTACAGATGATTTAACTGCCCCTGATAAAGTGAATGGCAGTTGGATTCTATCTAAGTGCCAAAAAATGTTTTATTCCTACTCCACAACAGTCTAATTTGTCTATTCACATCTCCTTCTTTTTTAATAAATTAAAACTAACAATAAACATGAACTCCTCGGCAAATAGAGATATTACTTTCAGTGCTTTCTTAAACATTTTTTAATAAATGTAGACTAATTTGAAAGTTGATATCTTCAACAAACTCCAAAATCATTGGAAGAGATACGTTTTCCTTTGCTTTATGGACTCGTATTATAATTACTTTTATTGTTTAAAATGGATGGGCCTCTTGTTGCCGTTGTGCAGGTGTTAACTTTGCACATTCTTGCAATTCAGAGTCAGAGCTTCTCATTTAATTGATCTTTGTTATCATGATGACTGAAAAGAAGAAGAGTGTCACTCGAAACTCTAATACATTTGTTCAGTGTTATCTTTACCTGTACGTTCTATGGATACTGACACACACAATCACTTTTTTCAGCTCCAGAAAATACAATTTATAAGAGTTTCACTGGTCTTTTTATATTCTTAACTTTGTTAGTATGTTTTTCACCCTGAGGGGTTTCAAAGTGTTTTATAGCCTCTGAGTTATGTGAATGTGCAGCAGCGAGGCAGTGTGTCTGCAGCTCTCTCCTCCCTGTCTTCTGTTTCCACTAACCATAAAAAAGTGGCACAACTGCAACAAAAGCTCTGCCAAATGTCCACATATTGTCCACAAAACGGAGACAGACTTTGAAACACGGCTGAGTTTTTCTGACAGAACCCGTCACTGAGCCTTTCTGTGAGAAATGTGTGAAGTATTTGCAAGGGACCAAAACAGTCTCGCATCCAACTTGGCAAAGCGTCCCCTCCCCGACCTGTCCAACCTGCTCAGCGTATGTGATTGATAACATAATTACATCACGGCCATTACCTCAATAAAAATGGACCTTGATTTATTCGGTGACAGATACTTTGTGAAGTCCTTTGACCAATGGAATTTCGTGAGCAATTACAGCCAGAGCTGTTTATTCTGGCTTTGTCGTCCGCAGCTATCTTAACAAAGAGGCAAACCACTTCGTAGGACTATTTTAATTCTGATACCACCATACTACCAGTATGGAAGCTGCCAAATCTGGTGTTCGTAGTTATGACATCCACCGCACAAATTAGTAATAAAAAACTCACTCATTTGTGGTGAAGGCAATAAAATGTAGATGAGTGTTTCCCCGAGTCTCTACTGCGTTCGAGACGCAAGTTATATCTGGTAACAACTAGTAGAACGGTTGGATCAAGACCGAGGTTAAGGGTTGGAGCACAGTGTTAAAGATGTTGGGAAGACACCAGTAGACGGGATAGTATTTTGCAGCAGGATCAGTTTTGGTTCAGTGAACCTTTTCTCATTCTTTCTGAATTAATCCATCATTTACAGCAGCACAAGGGAGACACAACTTAGGAAAATGTGGGACTTTAAGAACTCACCACCCTTTTTTTACAGCTTTGAACTTATTCAACCTGATGGAGACTCGGGCTTCTTCAGAATCTACTTTATTCCAGTTCAAATCCAAGCTAAAGATATGTTTTCCTCAGCAACCAATCAACTTGACAAAAGTCTAAAATTAAAGGTTAAACTAACCAATTTCTTAGTTGTAAAAATCATTATCAGTACACACTCCCTGTATGCCTTCATTGCATTAGGGAAGGACAGTGATTAATTCATGTTGGTGCTTTTCTTGTCTCTCCCTTTGCCAGGTCTGTCTTGCCATTTTTGAAGGTCAGAATTTATTCTTTCTAATTCACTTTGTCTTCTTTTTTCTCTTTAGTCACGCTGCAGCTTTTGTCAATCACCCCCTGCCTCTTTTTCTTACTTTTACTCTCTTATCCAAATGATTTCGCTAATTAAAGAGAGACTCTGTGCCTCATATATCACAAGGCGAAGTCCTTGAGGTTCCAATCAGTTAAGAGAACTCTGAGTTTCTCCATCCGCAGTGAGGTTTATTTTCCACTGATTAAATCACTCGCAGATGATCCAAAAATGAGATGCTCTCGGTTTTTCCTTGTAAATAAGGGTGTTACTGTTGAGCGTGTCAGTCGGTCCTTGTAAACAAATTTACAAAAAGTACACACACACACACACAATGCGGCGAGATGTCTTGGAGAAATAAAGGAACTAAAAAAAGACAGACAGTAGAAGGTTATGTAAGTTCATCCCATCTGTGTTTGCGATACGTTGGAACATATGGGCACAAGCGAGGAAAATGGCTTTGTTAAGAAAAACTTAAGTCCACATGTCTGGGCTCATAACACAGATGGAGTGGGTATATACAGTATGTTCACCAGCTCAGACAGGTTTGAATACCAAGCTGTATGTGTTTAAACATACAGTATGTAAGTAACAAAGGTACAAAGCAGAGATTATGGGATGGGGGTCTAAATAAATACAAAACAATTTGAAAAAGAATAGAAGAAAGGTTAATTTACCATTTAGCAACAAGTTATCATTTGTAATGTGTTTCAAAAACATTATTTGTTTTTGGTTGCAAACAGTAGTCGTTGTCATTAAAATGCGTAAGTGTTGGTAATTTAGATGCTCCCTTCATCCCTAGAACAAATAGACCTGCTAATTAACCAGTTTACTAGTTTGACTTTTTGGTCCAAATAGCTGGAGGTCTGCTGTGTTTGTGTCCAATATGTTAGTAAAAAAACTAAAAAAGGTGGCGAATGTTTGATTGATTATTTTGTTGTGAAGCAATCTGGTCTAAATCCTGAGTCACATTTCTGCGCAGAGCTGGGGTATGAACTTTGTTAGCGATACTTATTAATCCCCACAAATGACAGCGATATATTTCATATTCTTCTCTTTAACACATACACATACGGACACATATGCATAGAGTATATCCAAAGTCAAAAACAATGAACATCTGAGAAACAGACCCTGAGGATCTAAAGAAAATCACCCCATTATTAAGTGTCCTTTCAGAAACAATTCATCAACTTATCATCAACTGCAAATCTGACAAACACATCATCGTGGAAATTATATGATAAGACCTGTCAAAGTCAGAGGTCACACAGAAAGAAAAGATGCTTTGTGTTCAGGTCTAATTCAATCAAGTGAAACATGCAGCAACTGCACACCGTTGCATTTTTTTTCCCTCTTCTTCTGCAGGGTCAAGTAAATGCTGGACACAAGGAATGGAGGCTGTTGCACATTGACAGAATAATAAAGCAACGAGTACAGTGAAAAGACTCAATTATCTGTGAGAAGGTATAAGGCAGAGGGAAGCTGCACTCCCCAGCATTAGCTAATAGAGTGCTGAGTAAGTCTGTCAGTCAACTTGAGGGTTGGACTCGGTGCCAAAGGCACACACATGCACAGCTTGAAAGGATTGGTAGAAGATATACACAGGCCTAAGGCATACTTTCCTTCAGCTACCAGATTTGTTTTACGACATTTTAGAGAAGGCTGATCTTTCAGTGTGTCTTATATACACTGAGAGAAATACATAAAATAAAAATTTAAAAACTACTGTTTGCTTTATGAGTACATCTACCAGTGTATAAATTACAACTTTACTCAAAGATGCATCTCTGTAATTATATATATTATATAATATATTATTACATATTAGTAATAATATACTATTTGTAATTTAGAGCTAAATCATGTAACATATTTTACATTTTGCTAATATGAGCCATATTATTTTCATTGTCATGTCAACAAACAGTAGTCTGTGGTCTCTCAGCTCAGTGACCTTGGAGGGAGGGAGGTTTAAAACTGACTCCAACAGTGCAGTATTCAGTAGGAGAAACCTCTCAACAAACATTTAAGCTACCAGGGGCCCTGTAAGAGCGGTCATTTTTACTGGACATTTTCCCAATTTTCTCATAATTGTGTCAACTCAGCATCATCCAGCCTCAGGCTCAACCACTAAATGTAACCATTTCCCCTTCAAGTGAATTCACACTTCACTCCAACAAGAGAAGAAATGTGTTGAAACTGAACGTATCCTACTCCTGCACCATATCAATGGCTGCCTTTCAGGCTTAAAAGCAATAGCATTAGCATTGTCAGAGGGTGGGCCATACAGTCGGTAGTTGTATCTAGTCCACTGATTCCTGCATTCATATTAATGCCTCTGTGTTAAAGTGTAAATACTTTGAACTAAGTCGTATGAGAGAGAAAGTATAACATACAGTAGAGACTGTGTGTAGTCAAAGTGAGGGATGGAGCGACCACAAAATGGTTTGGGATTAGATCCCAGTGTAAAACCACACAGTCACAATAATCCCTTCAATAACAACTTACAATAACAACATTCAATATTCTCATTCTGCAGAAGGAGTTTACATATAAAAACGCACTAAATTTGACCTGGTATTAATACAAAAAGAAAGATGTGTGTTTAAAAGGAAGTGTTTATCTGGTAGGAGAAGTATGGAGCAGAGCTCCATTTAAAATGTATTTTATGTGACATGATTTCTTCGAATCATGCAAGTCCACATTTGCAAACATTATAAGGTAAGCCCGTCATTTTTATTGGTAATGGCCTTTTACTGAGCTCCTGGCAGGACGCCTACTAAAGCAGAGCATGCTAAAGTGAGTGTGCAGTCACGCACGATTGAACAGTCATTGGGCTGCAAGTGGCTGCTTTACTACAGAGGTGCAAAGGCCTTTGCACAGCAGAGGCATATTTTAGGTGATTTATTGTATGTCAGTAATCATTTTCAACTCCATCGCCAGCCAGTGTGAACTCTAAACATTTAATTTTTGCTAAGCGATAAAGAAAACAAAGAGGACGCCACACATCAGTGTGTGTGCACTCTACAGCTGTGTGAAGCCATTGAGAGTGCAGCAAAGAAGAGACACCAGTGTTTGTTTGATGTCGCTTTCCCTTCCAGCAGCAGTTCTCTCATCTTTTCTTCTTTTTCAGTCGATTGGGCCTAGTTTGTATGGCCTAGCTGGAAACCTTTCAACCCCAATCGCACTTATTGGAGTGTTGGTCTCCCCTGCTCCCCAGTGTACCAGTCACCGCATGAATACCAAGCAACTACACACACACACACAAGAGTCACATCATTTCTCAAAATCCAATGCATCTTTTTTTTTTTTTTTTTTTACTATTAGGGTTTTGAGCCTAACAAATTTCACTTGTCTGTCTGTATGAGGTTCTGTTTATTGTGTAAATTTAAACATTAGAATTGTGCGCTAAATCGGAAAGGAATTGCACACAGCCCACTTTAAATCATGAATTACTATCCCCTACTAACCCTATTTTTCACCAGGACGGCTGTATGTGTTAAATATATTCTCGCCTTTCAGTCAAATATTTGACTAAGTTTATTCTGGTGCAGTTCAAAGCACCTCTCATAAAGAATGGTGAAAAGGCAACGGACAGTTTAACAGCAATGTTTTAATTCTACCACTTAAATAGGCTCAACGAATGTGAGGTTAATAGGATTTGACACCAGGCCACAAGAAAACATTTAAATACTGTTTGATGGACCATAATACTTCACCGTACCGTGTTGTGAAACATTCAGTAACTAATAAAGTAAATGCTCTTTTAATGTTTCAAAGTAAAGGCTGGTCCGTCTGACCCAGAGTTGACCTAAGAGGTATAACCTGAATATTTTATTACCAAATACAAGTTCAGCTGTGATAAATAATATTTTTGGAAGGAAAGTATAGCGAAGTGGAGCTTTTTTTTTTTTTGCATGTTAATATTTCATCTGAATGATGTCTACATTACGTAATAAGAATAACCCATGTATAATACACTGGCATGCACACTGGTGTTTGTCTTGTAGCTTTAGTCCACTTCTGGGAACAGTTCCAGCCTGGACTTGACCGTGAGTGGTCCCATTAAATATATTAGAAAACAACCTTGCAACATTGGAGGCATTTTTCTTTCTACTCCCAAAGTGAAACACTGCCAATGAGCTAATGTGTGTCTCAGAGTGGACAGAAATTATAAGGAACTGTGTTTTATGATCCTCATAATGAGGTAAAGACAGTAGAGAAATCATGAGTCATTAGTTAAAGGATGTTATTGAAGATGTCATTTAAACGTTTCAGCAACTGTCTAAGCGCAGTGTTTAGTCATGTCTAACTTTATGGAGCCACTTAGCAATAACAGCTAAGCTGTAGAGCCATAGCCATTATAAAGGTCATGAGAGCATGTGAACATTTTTAGAAAATAATTAGTGTCGACATCAATGTATGTGTGTAACAGGTTTTTATGCCGTCTTTGACAGTTATTTGTTAGGACTTGCACAATGGTGTCATGCTGGGAAATTTATGTTGCATTGCACTTGTAAAGATATTTAGAGTATGTTGAGACTAATAAGGCATGGTCTAGTCACCCCCGTCCTACAGCAAAGGTTTTCAAACAGGATGCATTTATTTCAGTCTGTGTGAGTCCTATTAGTATTTTTATAATGTCAAGCCTTGACCTTAAACAACAAAAGTGTATGTTAAAATTGAGTGTTTTCCCTAATTAATTCCACGGTCTTCTGTACAAACTATATTACAATAATTAAGCTGACCTAATGTTGTCCTTAGATTCTACCTAAAACCCCTTCTAACATAAGGCATATGGTAGTACTTAGAGTATGCATATACCCAATGCTCATCATAGCCTCCAGTTTTCCTCCTTCCATCACAGTCAACAAGGAATCCATGATATTCCCTGAGAGTAAGAATCTAAATAACAACGGTGATTTTTATCTGCCTCACTGTTTCGGAACATTCTTTTTTTCACTGGCCTCAGACTTTGGAGGAGGCTGAAATTTGTAAAAGTATAAACATTATTTTTCTATGAATAGTTTCAAAACTGTGCAGAGACTGATGGAGTGTGCAGGGTTCTTTGTTACGCTGGTGGAAAAAATAGCTCACAAGGCACATGCAGCCAGAGCACCCTGTCCAATCAATACAATGCATGCTGCCAACGTATATGTTTAAAACAAGGATGTTTTACAAGACGATTTAGAGGTTTTTCTGTATGTGCCTTCAAAGCTGCTGATCTGTGTTTCCCCCAGTACTTACTGTGGCGGTGATGAGTGGACCATGAAGCTCGGCGTACAGCAAGGCCTTGTTAACGCGGCCTCTGATCTCCAACAGGGCCAGCTCCAGGCTGTGGTGCCCAACCATGGCATGGGTCAACTGCTCCAACAAACTTGTATACCTCCTCCAGGACTGATCCAGCTCTGACACGCTAGCCAAGCAGCCTCGCATTACGTTTAGACAGTATCCTGCACAAGGCTTGATAAGTGTCAAGCCGCTGCAGTGGGAACAGTACACCATCTTCACCAGGCCCTTCAAACATTCTCTCGTCATACCGAGGTGTTTCGTGGCATTCATCACCTCCATACCTTCATCCAGGGCCAGACCGAGCTGCCGACCAGCTCCCAGGGCCTCAGCCAGCTCCTGGGCCATGTCAGCAGGATGAGGTCCGAAAGGGTTCACATCCTGCCTGATCATACGAAGACAGTCACCCATTTCACTGTCATCCATTAGGCTGCCATCAATGCCTGGGTTGATGAGCCTCGTGTAGACCAGTGGGAAGAGATTATTAAAAAACTGGTTAACTGCAGCCTCCACAGAAACGTTGGCCCCACGGAGAAAGAGGGAGAGTGAAGAGAAGAGCTGGTTGACATGAGGCAGGGCTTTGTCCGACATCACTGGATACGCCACCTCCAGCAGGGAACTCAGGTGGCCCTGGGAGAAGGACAGGAGGTACTGGAACATGTCTGCAAGATAAACAGAACACAAAAACTGATATACTGAAGTCTATTACAAAAAAAAATGAGAGCAGAAAAATAAATGTTCATCTTAGTCTTTCAAAAAGTATGGAAAAGCTATGGCTAATGGACCTTGTGTTATAATACAGAAATGTGTGCAAGCGAGAGAGCTTGAGTGAAGGACAGTCAAAATAAAAGAGAAAACATTGACAATGATCCAGGGAGGCAGCATCAAATGCCTCCACTTTGCATTTCCTGTGGCAAACACTTTAAATTTGGTTGGTCATTCAGCAAGGATTTCTGGAATGCAACCAATTTGCAGGACGCACGAAAATAGTTGAGTCACTGACTTCTTATGTCATTTCCTGGTGAGCAAGTGAAGCAATCAATGAAGTCAGTGCAGAAGCTGATTAGCTCCAGTCCACTGCCACGTTTTGCTACGCGGGATGCTGTGTAACCATGGAGAAGAGAAATAAAATTTAGAAAAACAGCTTTAACTTTCCAGTTGTTCATTTTCACTACTTTGTCCATGAAGGCTGTACCAGCTCTCTTGTTCATTTTTTTTTTTATTCTCACCGATTAAACTTCTCGATAAATACCAAAAGAACTACAGATGAAGACACATTGATCTTATTTTTCTAATTCCTCTCCATTTAATCCATTTAATCATTAATATTATTACCCACCCTCCTCCTCCCCCTTCACACATGTCCACCAGAAAGCAACAGTGAAACTGTATGCACATGTATGCGTGTGTTGGTTTACATATATGTGTCCTTGACATATTGCACTTTTCCTGGGGAGTGAGGTCAGTGTAGAAGCACGCCAGGACATGAAGGATCTGCAGCAACTGTGATGACACTGAGACAAGAGTTGGAGGGTCCCAACATGGAACCCACAAAGTCACATTCGTATGTATGCTTGAGTCACACACACACACACCAGCACATGCCCGTGAAACTGTGGCTATGCACATTGTCATTCATAAAAAGTCTCCCATCTACAAATATTTGATCAGCGGCTAATACCAACCTGACATGATGTGTGGGCAGCCCCTCCTTCATCACGAACAGAAGGGTAACAACAGTCAGGTCCTTCTAAACAGCTGCACTAACATGACCGCCGTGTGTGTGTGTAACACGCAGGGACACCCAGACGGCCATTCCTAATACGCCAGAAAATACTCGCAACCATGATCAGCACAGCCCCAGCTCATAAAACATTTTAGTAGGGAGCCCATTAAACGGATTCTGAACAGTGTGATGTGTGTGACTCAAGCAGAGTGGACAGCCATGAGATGGTCTGCTGGTTTTTGTAGCTGTAAAGCGAAGGGTGACGAGTAAAAGCCTGACCGCCGGCTGAGAAGCTGTCAGAGAACATTCTAGACCCGTCTAACTACCGAGTGACCGGCACAATCAGCAGAATGAGAGACCAGAGGTTATAGTGAACACAAACGACATACCACTGCCAGAGAAGTTTTATAGCCGGAGTTTCACATCCACTGCTAAGCCCACGGGACTGCAGATCATATGAGTATGTGCACTGCAGTACGTCTGCTCTGCTGTCAATCAGTCAGTCAGGCCAGAAGACCTACATGTCAGAGGATCAATAGACCTCAGGAGGTTCATGGTGCTTCGTATTTTGGAACTGTCTCTCCACAAAAACTCCACAAAAATAATAAGAATAAAAAATGACACCATAAAAGAATTCAGGTAGGATGGGGTACAGATCCTTTGGAGGGGTTTATGACAAACTCATTAAACCCTCAGGACATTCTGTGCTTGTCATAGAGGCTCATTAATTTATTTGCCAAAAGCGTGACAATAAGAATACGAAAGGGGAAAAGCGGAGGGACACTGCCAGGAAAAAATGAAATAAAAGAGCAAATGAAGGAAAAACAACTACTGTACATGTGGACTCCACCTTGTGAACATGCACCGACATCTGGATTCATTTGGCCCCTAGTCCGGAGCACTTCCCCAACTCTCCATGACTTTGTACTTCAAACATATCCTTCTCTGAGTATACACAAGTAGCACAAGAATCCACCTTAATTCCTCTTTACACTCCCTCTGACAAACAACAAAGTGGATCTCATGATTCATTCAATTTCTACTTCAGTTTTTTTTCTTTTTTATGGTCTCTATCGTGTCCTCTCCCACACTGCAGGTTCAGTTTCTCATTCTGTGATAAATCAAGTTAAATAAGTGTGGGTTTCTCTGCCCTGTCCCGGACTGGGAAACAGGTTGTGAACAAAAACAAGAACCATAGAAAGAGTTTTTTATGCACTAACTACTACTGAGTACTACGTGAGGCCGATAGTTCTTCTAACCACTGCGTCTGGATCTGGACTTAACCACACTGCATTTCAAACACACTGTTGTGGGTGGCTAACTTCCCCATGTCACAGTCTCCCAGCATTACGCCTCCTGGGAAATGAAGTCTGGCTGGACACAGGCTATTTTGCATGAAGTAATTATCTCCAATTTGCAAGGAAACCCCAAAACACTGAGTTTAACTGCGTAATTGTCAGGATAACTATACAGAAAAATGAACGAACAACCTTACTTTGTCTGTAGCACGCTGGGATAATCTGACATACTCAAAATAAAACAAGGTATTAGATGGATGAGAAGCAGTGGTGGCAGTGCAGAGAGCCCTTTGTCCTGCAGTGGCCTACAGTAAGTTCAATTTATGACTCTGCCATGGAATGTTATAGCATATCTTTCCACGGATGCTATGCCAAGACCACTTTCTCACATCACAGGGTTTTAATCAGAAGGAACTATTTCCACTTTCACGTTCTGCATAGCAACCCAATGTTTTACTAGCACAATTAAAGCTCAAGTGTCACCATAGTGAAGCTGCCACAATAACTGAGTCAAAATAAGCACGGTGGCAGCTGTGTGATTTCTGTCATAAATGTAATGTTCCTTGCCTTTTCAGCCAAGGCCTCTGCTTTCCATGACATTTTACACTACTATAACAGTCATGCGGTAATGCGTGTCTGTCGGCGGTTTTACAATATGTTTCACACAGTAAAACAATCAACAAGGGCTAGAAACCTCAAAAGAAAAGTCCTAACTACTTCTACTGCTTCAGGTGCATACTGCACAGCTGGGTAAGTCTGCACCACATGGCTCTTCATGGTGTACTGACAAACGACTCCTGTCAAAGTTTTGACACTTTGCTTGCAAAAGGTGTGAAATTTATTTTGGCGTATTGTGCCGACTGTCTCACACTACAAAATCAACATGTAGATTTAGTCTAGCTAGATCAGGATACTTCTCAGACTCCCACTCAATTAATAAAACCACCTTTTCCCAAAAGGGTCCCTAATATTAAAAATATATTTTAAAGTCTGCATCAGCTGTGCTTTGTTCATCATTAGACCTTGTCTGCTGCATCCATCCAGTGATTCATCTTGTACCACTTAATACTTTTCAGGAAGAGCTGAAGCCAATCCCAGCAGTCATTAGTTGAGGGCGGGGTACACCCTCGTCTGTTTATCAGCTCGTCATGTGAATAGATAAACAACTATTCACACTCACGTCCATTCCTCAATTAACCTTTCAGCTGTAGAGCACAACCGACAAACACAAACCACACTGCCATCTGTGTTAATGCTCTCATAAAAATAAACAAAAACCAAAATCACAGCACATGCACGATGCTTCTTTTAGGTTTTTAAAGAGGGAGTCAGGTTGGGCTGACATTGTGGTATACTTGTAGTGCTACTTTGATGAATAAAACAACAGACTGGCTTTTATGTGATAGAATGAAAAGTTTTTTTTTTTCGTATTTTAAATATGAAGATGTAAAACACAGAGGCGGAGGTACATACACTATTTGTGCCTGTAACTGGACCCTTTAATGACTGCATTAGTGCATGTACTGTGTGTCTTTATTTTTAAATACATGCATGTTGGCCTATAGAGGGTGTGTGCATGTGTGTATGACACCATGTGTTTGGAGATGTGGTAATATTGTGATAATAAGGTAGGAGACACTGTTCTCATGCCATGGAGCTGTGGGTCATTGCTATCTTGGCAATCACTCCTGACTGGACCTGGCCAACCATCTTCTCAGTAAAGCATTTTAATCCCACCATAGGTTTAGGTTTCAGGCAGGTCACCACAAAGATATGTGACATAGTGACACGTGTGTAGATTACATATCCTTGTTTTAATTAGTCAGGGATACTGAAGGTACACACAGTCATGCTCATATTAGGTTACAGTGGAGAGCTGCGATGTCATAGTCTTCCTTCATAAGCTTGTGCAATTTTAATGGTAATAAATCCTCTTTAATATGCCTGTTAATTACTCAAATTTATCATTACACTTATGACGCCAAGTCTGAAGAGGGAGCCCGAGTCATGTGACCCATGTCAGCAAGGATGAGCAGTCTTTGCAAAACTGATGCCTGTGAACAAATCACTGTGAACTAATCCAAAACATACACACACACACAGACACACAAACACAAACACAGAAACCTATTCAGTTACAAATATGAGTTGACATATTCCAGCTAGCCTTCACCACAAATCCCAACTCGCTAGTGCCATCATATCAGAGGGTTAACAGGTGGGGTAATGCGCTCGAGGGGAGGAAAAGGAGGAGACAGTGATTGGGGGGTGGGGTGGAGAAGACGCCATCCCTCCATCAGCATTCCAGTAATTGAAAAGGCAGCCCAGCCATATCAAAACTCTGGTACATAAACAATTCCAAAGATGCCAGGGGCCAACATAGTGCAACAAGCTATAATGTAGCGTGGGGAGGAGTGAAGGTGGAGATTGGCAGGGAGTGTGTGTGCATGTATATGTGTGCGGGAGAGAGAGAGAGAGAGTGGCACTTGCCAAAGTAGGGAAACTTGATCCAGGCAGAGGGACAGGGACAGAGGAAATGGAGTATAGTGGCAGTGGGTGAGGGTTTAGGGGAAAAGCACGGAGGGGGTGTTGTTCAAATGACTATGACCATAAAGGGGAGACATGGGGGGCCAGACTGGGGCCAGGCTGTTGACAGACTGATGGACAGCACCTCTGGTCCTAAGCATTAAGGGGGCCACAGGTCTGTAGTCTTTACTGACCCACCATTTCACTTGTACTTATTGGTGTATAAATCACTGCGTCTTTCAGCAGCCTATATACAGAGCAGCTGAGTGAATGAGCAGCAGAAATGCTGAGGAATGGAGGAATATCACTGGAACGCCAGCTCTTTAAAACACTGTTGTTTTGTAATAAACAAAAGGCTGAGTAGGGACCCATAAAATAAGTAGAAAACTGATGACGACCGATAGTTAGACAAAACCGATGAACAGATCTGGTCTCCAGACGTTTCAGCAATAACATGATAACACCAAGACGTCCTCAGAACAAAACAGTCCCAGATAAATGAAACAATCCAGTAAAATAATTTTTTTAATCTGCGTCCTCACAGACAATCTTTTCCAGGTGACTTATTTGTTTCTCTAGGTGTGTTTAACAAACAGTAACTTGGCTGACGTCTTCGCATGACTGAAGGCATGACTGACTGAAAAAAAAAAAACTTTTTGTTGGTGAAGCACATGGAAACAATAATAAAAAAAAAAGAAAAATCCTAAATTCAGCAAAATAGAAAAAGGAACATGTTCCCTCGTGTTTATTCTAAAGGAAGTATTAAAGAGTTGGGACAACTGATTTAAGAGCAACTCGCCTCTGCATGTTGGCATTTAACAAGCAGATGAAGTTTCATTATATTTCTGCACAGAGTCAGAACAACATTGTGTCATTTCTTTGTCCTTATTGTCCCTCCTCTTCCTCTGGAACACAACTTATGAAAGACTGAAGGATTAGGGAATAAAGCCTACCACAGGGAACCCTTAATGGAGCCACGCAGGCGAGGAACACGAAGGGAGATACATAAAAGTGGTGTCCAAAACAGGTTCTAATGAGGAGTGTGCTGGCATGAACGCAGGAGTGACGGTGGCAGTGACAGACGGAGGG
This sequence comes from Cynoglossus semilaevis, assembly GCF_000523025.1. Lineage (NCBI taxonomy): Eukaryota > Metazoa > Chordata > Actinopteri > Pleuronectiformes > Cynoglossidae > Cynoglossus > Cynoglossus semilaevis. The sequence goes on from NC_024326.1 coordinate 3,346,842, forward strand.
AACATGGGTAATTCTGACCCACCAGAGATGAAATAACAGTGTGAGCCACAGAGCAGAGACATGTGAATCACAACGCTTGTCCACCTATGCATTAAAAGCCCATATTAAGCACACACCGTGAGCTCCCACAGGCTCCTTCACAGACATGCAAGTCTGGCCAATTTGCAGTCTCTCATGCAAAATCTCACCAATAATCATTTAGTTTTCACCCAGGAAACCATATTTTGGCTGAAATACACCATCATTTGTCTGCAGGTCTCCTTGGAACGTACTAAATCAACGAGAGACGTCTTTCTGCTTGTCAAAATTTACTTTTTAAAATCATTTGTCATCGACATAAGCTACATAAGCCATGCAATCGCATGTGAACTCACTGATTTTATCTTCCTCCGTCTCTCACACGCAGAGACAAGGGAAACTCTCACAACTTTAAGACGGATCAGATCAGATCCGTTCAGTCCTGGAAATAAAAGAGAGAGACCAGACTGGACCAATCAGCAGCAGAAAAAAAAAATCCCACCAGCCTCTCAGATAGTTTGTGTTCCAGAAAAGCTTAATACTTGTGCACAGAAAACAAACCCCAGGAGATGTGACATTGTCTACTGAGGAACTTCCTGGACATCAAGCTTATTGCTTTCATATGAGGGAGTCGGATGAACCTTATGACAACACCAAGAGCGTCTGCCGAGACAAGCTAAAGCCTCATAAAAACCACCACACTGGTGAGATATGATAGGATTTCAATGGATCCCAGACATGGAATGAGAGGGAATGTGAGAAGCACATACAAGGCATTTATGTATGACAATAATTTTAATGATTCTATGATAAAATATGGCTGTGGAGACTGGAGGCCTCTAAATTATCACTAAATCTATAGAAGCAATGTATTACACCCTTCCAGCTACAAAGATGTAGCTGAAAGGGTATAATGATGATGCAATTGCACAGTTTTATTATTCCTTCGTCCCTTCATCATGCACCAGACACTGTGAAATATTAGATGGACAGGACTTTACTCATCTGACCACAAGTTTCAGTGTACATACAGAGAGTTTTCTCCTGACTTCTGTGTTTTCTATGAACTGTAGAGGATGACAGGTCTGAAATTGTTAAGATATCTTGCGGTGAGAATTTTTTTTAACAATATTCTTGTTGAACTGCTAACCAAAGAACATCCTAAAATGTTACTCAGACGACCTCGGTTTTAACAAGTAGAATTAAACCAGCTGGACACTAAAACTGTCAGTTAAATAATAGTTCAAGTGAACTGTACGCTCGAGGGATTGCAGATTTCAGTTCATACTGCATATTTAGGATGAACACCAACATTTCTGGAGTTTGGAGTTTGTAATGATGTGGAATAAAAATGAAAGCCTTTTTGTGGCGAGGAGTAAAGTCATCGAGACTTTTCTCTGTTTATGGTTCCATTCCATCGAGCACACATTTGGCAGCTGGTTTATCTTTGAGACACGAGATCGCAGCGCACATGCCAGCGAGCGAGATGTTGGCACGGTGCCCGCCGAGACCCAGCATGTTCTTGTTAAGCAACCGCTGCTGACAAAGCAAGGACCACAAACAGAGTGAGACACCCAGGAAGCAGGAGACGCAGAGGAGAACAGGAGTGTGAATCTCAAGAGTAATTAAGAAATATTTTGGCCTCACACACATAACAGTGCATTAGCACACTTGTGCATAATTTAAATAAAATTTAGCCACTAGTCCCAGACCCTCCTCATGTTTCTTCCCCCACTTTCTAAGCCAACGTGAGTTCTTTAAATTCTCACACATCCATGCAGGGATGAGACACTCAGATGAAAAGCAGAAATAGTTAGAGAAGCTGTGAGTGACTTTATGACTGCAATAGTCTTGGAGCTCTCGTCTCTCCCTCGTCTCCCCCCTCCTCCCTTCTGTCCTTTGTTCTTTCTGCTTTATTCCCCCGTGAGGCTGAGCCCTGCAAACTCTGAGGAAAATGCATCCCACTCGAGTCTGTCACGTCCACACTAAAGGTGTAGTCAAAGGCAAAGACGCTTAAAGACAGCATGCAGACACATGTAATGTTTTTGCTCTAATATTAGGGTGGGTAAATATTTCACCTCCACCCTCAGTGATTAAATTGGACGCCTAGGGTTAGATTCCGGATATCCTCCCTAATTTGCGAGTGAGATCATGGAGCAGTCAGTGTTACGTCGTGTCCAAGCACCAGCCTCTAGAGCAATAACTCTGTCGGTCAAAACATCTGCAGAGGAAAATACATGCAGCGAGGCAAAAAAAAAAGAAAAAAAAAGAAGCTATGTGAGAAAGAAATCACTAACAAGGGGACAGGCAAAATGAGTGTGAGAACTTCCAGAAAAACACACAGAGATTTCATCATCGCTGAATTATTTGTCTGATGAAAGATAGGACACAACAGGAGTGTTTAATCACTTCTGTCAGTTGTATACACACCTTCATGTGCAGACACACCACTTCTGACGATAGACGTGCATAAATCATCACTTTTTAATTAATCAATTCTTGCCCAAACCCTAACATCTGTAGTCAAAATGAAGGGACTTTGACCAGGTTAATAATCACATGAGACATCAGTGTCAGTTGTTAACTTGAAGGGTAAAAAAAAAAAAACATGGTGATGCGCTTAGGGTGGGGGGTTGGGTGTAGAAAGTCCCTGACATACCCAGGGAGGAGGCAATTTCCCATGCGCAAGAGAGACAATTAGTGAGTAGAACTCAACCACCTGTGTGGGTCCTGCGAGACTAGAAAAGATGGACCATGCAGCCTGAGCCTGTCTGACTCACTTCTCCTTTGTTAGTTTGGTCATAAACAGCAGACACAGGCCTGTCTTATTATGTCTTTACTAGGAGGTCAGTTAAAAAAGGGAAATGAGGTTTAAGGAGTAATAGTTGGTCAGTAAACCAGGCTGCTTCAGCAGAGTTAGAACATCAAGTCCTTACATTAAATATCTATTTTCATGGGCATGGAGGTAGAACCTAGTACAAGTTTCTGATCATGACAACCGTCACATTAGCAAAATATTATATGAACTTCATTAAATACATAGAAATACTTAATCATATAAAAATCAGCATTAAATAAATGCACAGATAGGGATACTACAAAAACATCTAGCATTAATTGAAAAACAAATAAATTATATATGAAAAAAACAGTTATTTCTCTACGTATTCTACTTACTCTAAAACCTCCTGTAAACAGTGTCTTAGCTGATAATTTGTACTTTTTACACTTCTTCTTGGGAGTGTCTTGTAAACCAGGCCTCAACATGCTTCTTTGCTACGTTTTCGTCTGTTCTTTGAGGTATTTGAAAAATAATGAGCTGGAGATAATTAGCTTCTGCACTCGTACCAAAATTTGATTGGATATAATGCAACACGGCTCCACTACGCATGACAAACACATATTGAAAAAATGTGTCAAAGCTGTTGGCAATGAGTAAAAGACGGTTATTAACATGGTTTAGATTGGGGTGCATAATAAGATGCAATGACACATGAAATATAATATATACATACATAGTTGCATATTCATAGGCATATAAAATATAATGTCTCATATATTTAACTGTTTTTCTACTTTTAGATGATAATTACTGACTAAACTAGTGACTATAAAGGTATTGAATTTTACATTGCTGTAGAGATACATGCCTTTAATTACAGTATCCCATATTTATACAACTTGATAAATAATTAATATTTTCAATGCACAAAGATCATAATGGCCTGGTTTGAAAAAATGCTCCCATGAGAAAAAAAGTGTGGGCGCTGCTGTCTTAGTTATTCAAATCTGATACATTTTGAACTTTAGAACATCCGTCTTAAAGGTTCTAGTCAATTGATTTACTTACAGATGTCATGGCCTGGTCCTTTGCACATCAGTTACGCTAGTGATCAAATGTGTGTCAACTTTTTCTCGACCATTCCTTCCCAGTAATCTGAGAATATGGTCATTAAACCCATCTGTCTCTTTATCACATACAGTACATACACATGCGCACACTTTGGTATCGGTGACTGTTACCTAACAAAATGACAACTGGTGACTGCTATGTAATATCGTTTAAAGACCTTTATCTAAAAATCCTTTATTTTCAGTAATTTTATTATTTTTCTACAATAGACAAATAGTAAATATGTTGGAGCTGTGAGGGAGCGCTAGACTAATTGGAATGATAAAATATTCACATTACTTAATCCCTTTTCACCACTCGGCATGTGAGTACTGGCATCGCTGTTTAATACAAAAACATATTCTCATTGTTCAATGGAATACAACCATTGGCTATTTGACAAGGCTTTCAGGCAGCACGTTGAGATAGTCCATATATGGTCTGAGAAACTGTGGTGACATCATCATTTAGACATCACACACCACAGGTCCTTTCATTATTTCACTGTTTGTTTTCCATCGCAACCTATTCTGGCTATGAACCAGGCTGAGACCTGAGGTAAGAAAGATCTTGAAAGAGAAGAGAAACAGAAACCAGTATTCAAATGGTAATCAGCACGTTTTCGTAAGGAAGTTATTATGATATTAACCAGTTCAAAGAAACATGACCATACGGTTGATAAACACATGTAATAACGGAACAATAATCCTCACCTCTGTTTCCAAATCTCTGGGTGGAAGAACCAATGCAGGTGATGATGAAGAACTGTCTTCATTGATTGTTTGTTTGATTCTATTGTTAGTTTTTAGGTATTTCTTCAACATGTGTCCAGTTTGAACACACAAAAATGCCTAAGATCATGTCATCATGAAATTAACCAATTTTTTTTATTATACCACTTTTTTTATGCTGTAAAGTTGGCAGGTGATGAAGGATGACCGGCCAAATGTTCTGCTACAAATATAGTTTGCTGAAAAGACAGTTTTCGCAACAAAGTCTTAATACAAAGTGACGGCAGAATTGTTTACCCGAGCCACGCTGTGGCTTATTTAACGCCTTATTCGGTGAAGCTAAATGTTCCACAGTTGCAAAATTGTGTTTTTAAAACAGCTGAGTATGGCTCTGTTTGTAAATGTTTATCAGTAGAGCTGTTCTATCGACCAGTGGTTGTATACAAAAGGTGAAATTATAGTCTCAGACAGTATCAGCATCTTCTCCAAATAATAGTTTTCATATTTCGTATCAGCATCAGACTCACAAAAATGGATGTGAGCTATCCATTTAGTCTGACTGACTTTAAACTGCCTGCACTGGATTTTCTATTGGTTCTGCAATTACCAGAGAATAATGTAAGACAGGAATGGAGGAAGGAGAGGTTTAACTAAAAATAAAATCCAAACAAACAAAAAACACAATTACTATACACAAATTGTATCACTCTGTAAAAATTACTGTAATTACTTCAAGTGTTCCAGTAACTCTTTCTGTGTCATGACAGTAGGAGCAGATAATAACAAAGGAGACCCTCTTCCAAGCACTGGAGGCTCCAAAAGGCCACCATACCCTTCTTTTCCTGTCCACCCTCAGTGATCTCTCTCTGCAGTTCTGTAGCTGCCAAACCCACTAAATACGGGGGAGTTCTGATGCCCAATGTGGTGAGCTGAATGCTTGTCTGCACATCAGCTACTGTGATGCTGGGGAACTGAGTTAAAACTGTACAAATAATTATTCTTTGCAAGCAAGAGGAGAGGCTATTTTTGGTGTCAATGCTCCTTATATAAGGGGGCTATTCAGGTTCAGATGAGCTGTGTGCAGGTAGGATTTGTGGAAGCCCATGCATGTACAAAAGACAACCCATCAACCACGCAATCCTGACATNCACTCCTGACATCGCTTCCCCTTCCGTCACCAACCCGCCAGAGTTCCAGGCAAATCCCTTCCATCCCCAGCTTGGCCCCACTGTCCTGGCTCTTACCCTGAAAGGCAGCCGAATGGCCAGAGATGACATGCTCCAGCTCATAGCTGTAGGAGTGAATGTTGTGGAGGGTTTCTCGTTTCACAGCAAACTGGTAGCTCTCTTCCATTTTGCGGGTGCAGCAGGATGGACCCTTGTTCTTGCATATCAACAGATCCACATCTGGAAAAGTCAAGCAGAAAGGCCACATGTTAGGAGAACATTGTTGAGAAAAAAATTGTTGAACTTTCACTCAGTCATTCCCTTAATCCTTCACAGGGTCAAAGGGAGAGCTTGAGCCCATCTGAGCAGCCATTGGGCGAGGGTGGGATACACCCTGGACAGATCTACAGTCCATCAAAGGGCCACCTAGAATGACAAACAGCCTTTCACCACACACACAAACATACACCTATGATCATCTTCAACTGTCCAATTAACTTAATATTTATAGTAAGGACATTCTGAGGCATCTGAGCATCAAACCAATAGTTAACACAGAATCTAAATTAAATTCAATGTCATTAAATAAAATAACATGCTGTAGGTGTAATTTTGACATTACAAACGTCTATATCAAAGATTTATGTGCAAACACAGTAAACATGGTGGACTGCATGAAGTGACTCAACCAGAGAACACTATGATGAGGTAAAACAAAACTTCTCAGGTGAGTGTCACCAGCTACTAAATATCAACACATACAGAAACTCATGTCACAATGTCGTAGAAATGTCCAAGTCCTAGTGCATTACCGAAATGTGCGAGTCCCTTATGATAACTCATTTTACAAGTGGGAAGCTCTGGATGGGGTTGCTGGAGGCAGGTGTTGTAACCAGAGCCTGAAGCATGGCCTTAGGAGAGACCGCAAGACCAGTGCCCCCACTGTCCAAATCCCACCATGAAACACAATAGGGTTGCATTCTCCGTC
>NC_024326.1:3353677-3355856 GCF_000523025.1 Cynoglossus semilaevis
TGAGGCATGGGCGTCTCTTAATTACCCTGTGAGGCTCCATTTGTTCCCATCCTAAAGCCAGACAAGTGAAGTCATAACAGGCTGTCCTGCCCTTATTAGCTCTGTGGCACAGATACAGTGGTTGGCTTTTTTTAAATGATCTGACATATATTTACTTTTACAGTACAACATGGCTACTGTACAGTATATATCCCAAATATGAGAACTCAAATCTTTTACTATGTAAAAATTAGGCATGGTTACTTTCTCTGCTTTGTGTCGATGTGGACCTCGCAAAACTGCATAGACTAAAAGTTCCTACCACAATGTTTTCTTTCTGTGGCAGTGTTCATGTCTGCTCTGTGAGCAGAGTTTTCATGGAAGAGGAGACAGATTTTTTTTGTTAATTTTCTTGCCTCTTCCAGCTCCTCTACTGGTCTGACTTGGGACTTTATATGTCATTCATTTGGCTGGAACATTGATATTCTTCCAATGTTATTACCAAAGATAAAGATCATATACAAACCTGTAAAACATACTCAATCTGAAAAGTATCACTTTTCTCAAATATTGACTACTACAGGCATGATTTATACTGAGAAAATATCTATGTTGCATTGTTGAGGTGTAGTCTTGTATCCTGTGACTCTGATCACGTCACTAGCAGGCGCTCTCTCTCTCTCTCTCTCTCTGCTTTGTGTCTGTCTGTTAACCGTGATATGAAACTAATATCCAGGGATTCACATTGGAATCCAGCCGTTCTCACCATCCCTTATGAGTAGCTCCATGGAGTAAGTGATACTCACACATACTTTAGCTGTTAAAGCCACCACAGCAGTCAGAACAGGCTGACAAGTGTCACAAGTATACTGAGGCACCTTCCGGAATCATCAGTAGCCATGTCACAGGTTGTAAATTCAACGGCAAAGCAAACCGACGAGTCTTTTCCTTATCTTATTTAATCAAATTTCAAATATTACAGATAACAGGAGATTCAGTGATTAAAATGTAGAAGACAACTTTAAACACGATTGAAGATTGCTTTAAACTTTTCTCTCAGTCATTTGAATGTGCAACATAAGACACACCATAACTATTATTTTCTTCAACCCACTTGATATGACTATGACTTTTGTTCATCTGAATTATGTAAATTGTTTGAACATGTATCACGAAAAACACATATCACAGACTTTAATGATAGCCACCTCATGTCTTTATCAATTGGAATTCAAATTTGTATCCAATAAAAATAAATTTGAACAAATGTTAAGACTTGCAAAGATTCTTGTGGTTCGTTTTAGGCATTTGGTTGGCGGCAGCAGCTCTGTAGGACATCTGGATATTCCAGTTTTTGACACTAATGTTTGAAAACATATCTAAGCAGCAGCAACCTCACAAGAATCAAGTCTCCCCTCAATTCCAATACCTCCGACCCGCAAAAGAACATCGCTGTTGTTGTAAGCCATTCCTGCATTAGTTTGACTTAATGATAGGGCAGCTGATGATTTCACGTTAACTCTTTGCAACGCGTCTATAAATCAGCGACTGAGAAAGCATCTGGTTGTGCAGAAGGGATTTATTAGACGCTATTAAGCTTGGGAATTGAGCGAGTAGACGAGGAGAAAGAAAATTAGAGGCGGTCACAGACTGAACAATATTGTTTTTCAAACTTTCCTTCAGTTGTAAATAACCCAGTACTAATGTGTTTCTAAATGTCACAGACAGAAGACAGCAGAATCTCGCAGCGCTAAGAATACACCCTGTTCAAGATGAATAAGCAAATTGAGGAAGAGCGAAGATTTAGCATTTGAAATGCTCAAAGGTTTTGCTTTAGTTTTTTAGGAGAGCTTTTATTACCACAAGGCACCTGGAATCACACCAGGCATTTAACAAGCTCTGCTTTCAAGTGTTAATTGCCTTACACTTACAGAGCAAATGTCAGTCAGCCCAGACCTACAGTACCTTCAGTAGGTACTGTATACTGATGAAACACTGTTCCCTTCAGGAACACAGGAAAAGATGACTGGGAAATGTCAGATAGTTTTGCTACATGCTCAAGTTCTTAACAATTGCTAAATCCTCATCACTTAGGCACAAAATCAGTAATTTCCAATAAACTATTAAGAAATTAATTAATATTAAAAAAACATCTCACATACTAATGTATATAATTTTATATATTTTTTACATTTAGGTT
>NC_024326.1:3355886-3366842 GCF_000523025.1 Cynoglossus semilaevis
GTGTGCCCCTGAAAAAAATATTATGCTAACCAAATACGTATATAACTTCATACATTACAAACAAAATAACACCTTATGAAGAGGTTCAAAGGCAGCTTTGATTTAACATTGATGTCTTCAAGATTCTTCACTAGTATTTTGATAGAACAAGACTCCTCCTCCCTAAAAGTAAGTCAAGCATCAGCTTCCTCCTGTCACAGGAAAACAGTTTACTTTGTAAACACACTGCATATTTACTTTAAGTAAAGTGACATATAAGTAACAACGTTTTGTTTTGATTGGCTTTTAAAGACGACCACATTAAAAAGAAACAAGTCAAAGAGTTGTTTCTCTATACCTGCAGTTTTGGGCAACTTTGAAAAATAAATGGACTATTTTCAGTTTTCCAGACACTGGAGCTGCCTTCAGTGATTGGGACAGAGACAACAGTCACACCACAGGAAGGAGGGTGGACAGACAGTTCTTAAAAAAAAGCAGTGAAGGATTGATGCACCCCTGATGCAGCAACCTCATGTCAAAGCAATGCTCAGCCATAATCTGGCAAAATAATAACGTTATCATCCCAGATATGGAAGCATCTCTTCTTTCAAGTACTGTTTCTATTCTTAGAGCAGGAGATGGTTAGTCTGTCCAGATGGTTATATAATTGGGGAAATACCTGAGAATCTATTCAACTAATGAAATGGCAACTGAATCTATCACGGTAACTTAAGCTGAACTCCAATGGGCCGCGCCGTGTAGTGTCCTCAGCTTCAGACAGGGGCGTCAAGGGTTAGACTGGACTGTTGGGGTGGACTCCCCACTGTATAGTGTCTCTGCCTACTTTTATCATTTTAACAGCAGCCAATTTTACAAAACTTGCGTGACAGTTTCTCGAGTGAACAGAGGTGGGAGGCTGACAGTTGGCCAGAACAAGAAAATGGAGAGCCATAATGGTTTTTAAGTGTGTACGGAGTAGGTGTGGCCCACGTGTAGGATATCTCTGTGAGAAAAGTCTACTAAACACTAGAGCTCAAAATAACCAAAGCTAATCAAAGACTTAGCGATATTGCAACTAATTTAAAAGGTGGCGACAAGAAAACAAACTCCTGGGTAATTAGCACATGATATCGCTTGCCCTGATATTCCTGTATCACACAAAAAAAATAATTGTTAATGTCAAAAGGCGTCCTTTGGGGGCTATGCATGCAATCAGATAAGCTCTGCTCAATCAGATAGCCTTAACTAAGCTGAAAATTGTTGATCATATCTGAGGACATTATCCATGAAGCCAAGTGCAGAAGTAGTGAGTCATGCTCAGCACTGCAAACAGCCTTCTATCTGAATGATCTATCTCCAGAGGGTCATTCAAGAACCCTGTGGTAATCTCAAGATGGGGCATTTGGCTGTCTACCATAATGCCAAAGTGATCATAACTCTTCAAAATAATCACGGTAAGAAGCAACTTCGTGTCACAAACTGTCCCCAATCTTTATGATGATGAATCTGGCATTACGACAAAGTCACTCTTTTCAAACTGTGACCTGGTCCACAAACTGGAAAGTTGTGGAAAGCAAATGTTTTAATAATCCAATAGTTATTTTATGTAAGAGAAAACTCTTACTGTCTGTAAACATTACATTAACTGTCACATTAACATGGTGTGAGCAGAGTTTACAGGCTAAGATTAAATAAAAGAACCAAGTGGGAAACCTATTCAAAGTCAAAACGTGTTGCTCAGAGTTTTAGCTACCCTGCTGGAACGGCCCTGGTTGTAGCTTTTAAGTGAGATTTCGTTTAACCGCACATCAGTGAAGTGCAGCCCTGTGTGCCTAATAAAAACACCAAGCTCCAAAAAAAAAAAGTTGAAGTTTTGCCACTTCAAATTTTGAGGCTGCTTACGTTGGCATTCCATCTGAAAACTGAAGCAGAGTTGCATAATTTGGTAAACACACATACGACACACCAAATGACCTGCTCCGTCGCAACCCTTCCATTGGCTGCTTTGAAGACCAGACCCAAACCGGCATCTAACAGAGGTGCAAATAAAAACAAAACAGTATAGGAGCGTCAAGTGTCCTGGTGGAGCAACAGCGATGTTTGATTAGCTGCGAAGGAGGCAGAGAATTTGAGGAGGAAAACCCACACAAAACCAACCTTTTCGAATCAAACATAATATTTATAGTGCTGAAAAGTTCAAACCAAGGAGCCAAAGTTTGTAGTGAGATTCAAAAAGAAGAAACATTTTTAAAACTGCCACAACTACACAAAAATATGTTTATCTCTATAAAATAAAGTTAATATGTTACTTATATAACAATATGCAGTATATATATATATATATTGTTTGACAGCATCAGTCAGTGCTGTACTGACTGTCTGTGCCTGTCATCAGACCCTCTCCGAGACTGATGACATGGTCTGTAGACCATAGTTGCCTAAAGTATTTAAATCCAAACCGTAAACCCTGCTGCATAAGATCAAACTGACACCCTCCGTTGCTAGTAGTGACACCTTGCTAAACAAACATATCAAGTGGGTTGAATGCACCTCTAGGTATGTTTCCAACTCAGCATTGCTCAGCTCAGACTGGTGATACTTAAGCTGCCACAGACCCACATGTGACACAGTGAGGTCCGCCGTCTGCGGTCATACGTATAGTTTTATGTTGCATATCTACTATTGGTAGGCACGTATCTTTGACGCCTTCCACTTGCATAAAAAAAAAAATCTGTATTTGAGTGATTTAAAATTAATAGCTCCACACATGAGAGACATGACTTTCATTCAAAACATAAAATTGCTTGGAGAAAAACTTCCAAGTCAAAACAGAATATTTAAACCAGAGCCCGAATCTGCTAAAAACATGTTTTGCCTCCAAAACAGATTTGGCAACAATCTCCATTCTTAGAAAATAACTTTTGCTCAGTGTGCATGAAGGCAGCACATACCAAAAATTCTGCAAGGAATTTGAAGTTGATTTCAAGCATCATTCGGACAAAAGACAAAAATCTGGGAAACCTGACAGAAGAATTCCAACATAAAATGTATAGATTTTATGTAGGCGTCTGAATGAGTGTACATTTTTCTGAATGTCTGGAGGGTTACTGGCCAAAAAGTGTTGGTGGTGCTGACGTGTGGAAATCAATCTACAGGGTGTACATCACACACCCCCACTATACTGTATACCCACAGTACTATAACTAACTATATCCACATATTAGGAGATGAACACAATTGTGGTGACTGCATCTCTCAGTCATTTTCAAATGTGCTGAGGTGTTTCTCTGCTCAGAATTATTTAATAATAATAAATAATAAGAGTTTAATCTCCACATACAGCCCACATGTGAAGAGCAGCTGTGGGTGGCACAGACTAGAAGCTCTGGTGCTTTCAATCTCAAAGATGAGATAAGGGTGACAGATTGGGCAACGTCAATGTGATAACTCCTAAGTAATTTATTGAATACATGTTTGTGGTAGTATCAGACTTCATCATCACAGACAAGATTCATGGAATTTGGTGTCAGGTTGAAAAACTGAGCCCCAGAGAATAACAGTTAAAGGATCCACTTGTGTTTTAGAAATATTTCAGTTCAATAAAGGTTTATACAGGATGTTATCAATAAGATGAAGTTTGTTTTTGTTTTTTTAGATGCATCTTACGTTTGGGAAAACAAAAATAAACACATTCCGTGGAGAAATAAACCCACGTGCTCACCTGTGGTAGGTGTATCCGGGACCCGGTGCTGCGGTCCGACTTGCCGCAGTTGGAACGCGGTCCTCACTTCATGACAGCTGTACGCCTGCACGTCGACCACATGCACCGCAAACAACAGTTGCACGGTGAAAATCCAGAAGCACCGGCAAGAGTTCACGCGTGAGAATACTCCTCGGAACATTGCCGCATCTCACACCAGGTGTCCTCGTGGATGAACTGTATGACTGGAGCCGGGCTGCAGCGTGTGTGACAGTGTTGGGTACGGATGGAGCAGGAGTACAATGAGGCGACGATGACTTTTGAACATCTGACAGAACGTCTGATTCTCACATCATTGGTTGGAATGAGTGTGAGCGACTCACTGTAGGCGAGAGCTGTGGTTCTCCTGCTGGACACAGTGCAGAGTGATGTGGACTGCAGCCAGTCTGTCCCGCGCTCCACACTTTGCAGTGGTGGACTGTCTGCACGCCTGTTTCCACAGCCCTGCGCACACTCCCCTCCCTCTCTGTTTACTTCAGATGAGTGTCACCCCTCCAACGTCCCTGTGGGGACAGGCTGAGTCAGTGATTGACAGACAGGCTGAGGGACAGGCATTAGTCAATAAAAAAGATAAAAAAGAATGGATGGAAGGACAGGGAGAGAATCGTCAACAGGAAAATCTACACAAAACTTTCACTGTTTAAGGTGTTTGTAATCAAGAGTATGCAGTTCCCTTCCAACCCCTGCAGAGGGCGCATTGAACAAGTTTGAATGTCATCAACTCATTTCCCTGGTTCATTGCTCTAAGACTAGTGCACCCGGTTTATGGGCAAAGCATTTCAACAAATTTGAACATTAAAAAAAAAAATACTGAATTTAACACTAAAGAGAACATTCTTACCTTGGACCTCTGGAGCTGTACTTTCTCTAAATATGCCATCTTATCCATGATCCCTTTTTGGGACACAACCTACAGATTAATCATCTCACAATAATCTACTCTTAATAATTTTAAACATGACTGTATTTAGAATTAATACAACTACTTTTACCCTTCTTTAGGCTGCGTACTGATGGTGTGTCTATTGAATACTGTCATCTACTGGTTTCTTAGTGTACTGCGGTGATAAACGTACCACTATTTTTTTTCGAAGTGGTTTCATAATATAAATAAGAAATAAAGTTTTCTTCTAGTTTGATACAAATGTTGCATTAGAAAAGATGACAGGATGTGTCGCAGACCAAACAAAGTAATTGCATACATAACAATTTGTGGCAATTGGAAATATATAGAACTACAATTTATTTAAATATTATTAATTACATTTGTACTCACTAGTGCCTGTTTAAGCATCTTGACTATCAATGTATTGCTACTGTATAAAACAATTAGTGTATATTCAATTTAGTATGATTACCAAGAATTTATGGCAAAATACTGTAGATTGTATTCTCTATGAATGCCTGAGAATTTGACATTATCATTTAAATTCCATTACTCGACTTTCACAACGTTTTTTTTCCTTTTAACGATTTTAATATTCGATTCATATCTGCTGTATTTATTATGTACATGAGTCGAATTCGTGTTTTGATCATACCTTTTTCACGGAGCTGTGTTGTGTCGTAAACGTCTGTAAAGAGACACATTAGACAACACAGGATAAGGAAACCACAGGTGTGTGTAATCAGATAATTAGCTGCTTGATTTAATAAGCTCCTACATCATGAGTGCGCCCTAAGTCATCAGCACACTGTCCTGAATCACTTCAATTAAACAGAGCAGTACAATTGGTTTAAAAAAAAAACGTCAAAAACCCTGTCTTAAAAGGAAATTTGGATTTTTGCTCAGCAAATGTAATTATGTTCTTTATTGGTCAGGAGAGGGCGCCAGACGTCCTTCTCTACCACGAGTCTATAGAATGAGTCTACAAATTTATGATTGCGTAGTTAAGGTAGTCTGAAGATTAAAATTGAAAAAAACCGTTCAATTAGCAATTTCCTTTATATAATGTCAATAAAATATGTTGTAACGTAGAGTTTTAAACTTGGAGACTGATAGATTGATGTGCAAGAAACAGAATTGACCATTTCATTGCCATAAGAAACCAATCTGAATGGAGCTACAATAAACTGAAGCTGGTGATTCCAACATAATTCTGTCATAATTTTACATGATCTCTCTTTTAAAGTAGGACTGCAAACTAGTCATGATGCCGAAAGCCAATCCTAGTTCTCAATCTTCATGTTTGTTCATGTTTGATGTGTGCCCTTTGGGACTGAGTTGCATTAGTTCTGGTTTCAGAAAATGAGGACTTGGAGAGGGATTTACCCCCCGTTTGAAGCCCATCCTATGTGTGAGACTTGAGTCGTTATTTTCACCTCCATGTCTCACTGAACAGTGAAAAGTTTGGGAAGTGATTATTAGAAGCATGTCTGGACTTGATATCTCCAGTGGAAGGAACTGGTAATAAACAAATTCTAATCAGCTTGATTAAACACAGTGCAGCAGGAGCTTAAGTTTACATGTGTATAAAAAAAGCACAAGCAGCATATCTTGAAAATGCCATAATATCAAACATTGGAAGTTCATAAATGCAATGCACTCCCAACAGTTAGAACAGAGAAGAAGAACTCAGAAAACCATGCAATAAACAACAAACAATAATTCTGTGAGACGATAGACCATACGTGTCAAACTCAAGGCCCGGGGGCTAAATGTGGCCAACCAAGCCGTTTTGTGTGGCCCATGGGAGCTTAAAAAGGATTTAATAAAGTCCAAGCAGCAGAGTTTCTTAACTTAAGGAATTAAACATTTTAATAATCAATCAAATAAAATCTTTTAGACTCTTTTCTGTTTGTATCAGAGCCTGAATAAAATATTATTTTAAAATATTGCCAGATTATCTTTAAATAAAGAAAGTAAATGGATATGACTGGATTTTCCATCAGTTTGTATAACTTTTCTTTACATGAACCATGTCTTCACAGTGTCGGTCAGAGAAGGAACCTCATGCTCCACTTCACTCTGCTGATGTGAGGAGTGGAAGTAAGCCGTCCTACATCTTTAATGAGAGTCTGACATCTTCAGTGGCACTGTCTCACTATCAGCCCTGCCATTGCCTTCCTCAATATGACCTGAATTGTACTCATTGAGAACACAATGAGTACACTCAGCTGCACCAAATAGCCGAATGCCAATTCCCGCGCACGCACACACACACACACACACACACACCTCTGGCAGCAAAAGCCTTTCCAAACACTACCATGGAGCCCCGTCGGCCCTGTTACAATAACTCTGCTTCCTCTGTGGCATTTAATTGATTGGTGTAATGGTTTTTAAAGACTCTTCATTAGCCTGCTACAGAAGTGGATCAATACAACGTCATTACATGCATGATTGAACTGAGCACCAGGCATCTGCTTCAGGACACACTGGTCTGTGTTTGCACACCATTAATAATGTCATAATCTCTGTGTGTTAACAGTCAATCTCAATATATCAGTAAATACATGCCTGGACCTGGACTCAATGGACCTGGACTCATTGGATATGACTGGCGTTTTGTGAATAATTTACCTACATACATATACAGCAATACATTTTTTATGGAATTCTTTTATAAATACATCTATTCTATCTTTCTATTATCTTTATTAATACATGCATCTACAACAAGGTAAAATGCATTACATCCAGCAGTTCTTCCTCCTCATCTCTACGGAGGTCTTTACGTGTCAGGAAGTGTTTGAATCAAAAGTTGGGGACATGTCTAACACTCTGTCCCTGAGGGAGTGTCCTCCAGTGTAGTGGAAAAACAAAGCACTGGTGAAAAAAAACCAGAGGTGGAAACATTTGTTTAACCCAATTAACCCCTGAGATTTCTTCTCTGTCTGCGTTCATTGAACTCCAATGGGATTTAACTGCTGCCTTTGAGATTGCACGTATGGACCAGGCACTGAGGTCAGGGCGCTGTCATTGTGTTTTTGTTTGTTGATGTGTGAATGTGCTGAATCGGTCCAGATTATATTACTTCCTTTGTCCGTGACCAGTCGTCCACATCCCTTACAGTGGAAACATAAAGGGGGGCCGGGAGGGGTCAACACTTTAGCATTTTATCTCATTAAGACCATAGCATTTACCTATTTATAGTCTGTAAGCATGTAATGTCATCCTAAGGTTTGACCTAACTTTATTATATTATACTTTTCTAATCATTATCAATCCTATAGAATGGACCTTCGACATCTTTTAACTCTGTTCTTTTTTGCATCCCCTTCCTTTAATTTCACAACTTCATTATCCCAATTACTTCTTTAAAAGTGACCGCCACATGCTTGTAAAAACCTCATTTTACTGCCTGTGACTTTCTGCCACAGCAATTAGCCCCCACCCTGCCAAGTGCCAGACAGAAGGAGGGAGAAAGTGAGGAGGGGCGGGAGAATGGATGGGAGAACAGAGGAAACAAGGGAAGAGAGGAAAACAACATATATCTGCTCCTAAATCCTTTTGTGATGACAATATTAATCCGTAGTAGTGCAGCCCTGCACGTCTGCAGCACAGACTGAGGTCAGCTCACCACAACTCCTGGTTTGCACCTTTTTACAAGTGTTTCCGTTACACAAACAATCACCAGCACAGCAGCCACAGTGTCAACAAAGCATGAAACTCTTCATGAATTGCTGCCGTTCTTTTCTATGCAGATATAATGCAAACTTGCTCCAGTCTTTTAAAAGTTGCACATTGGAAAATATATGTTATTGTTTCTTCTTTTTATACTGTTTAATGCTTATCATGCTGCTCTGTTGTGGGGTTGCTCTATTTTGGCTACTGCATATACAACAATGTATTCTCTGCAAGTGTTTTTTTGTGTCGTGGTCTTGTTTACGTGCTGTTGGAGGGGAGGGCTGGGAGGGCTGGGGGGAGGAGATTGCAGAGGTTGCTGTGGGGGGAGGGGGGGGGTGAGAGGAGGGTGTCTAATGAGGTCACACCCTGGCAACCCAGTGACTCCTCCTCTCTCACCCTCTCAATCCTCCCCACCAACAGCAACACACCCCCAGCGTATCACCCCCTGCAACACAGAGAGCTCTCCGTGGTGCTGAAAGCAGGAAAAAAAAACAGCAAAAAAAAAAACAAAACAAAAAACAACCAGGCTTCATTTACAGTGCAGTAGGCAAAAACATGCGATACACATGAGACAAAAACATGAACTGACTTACCAGTGTGTTATTGTGTGTGTGTGTGTGTGTGTGTGTGTGTATATATATACATACATATATATATATATATATATGTATAGGCTGAGGTAACACAGCATGCACAAAATAGCAGTTTAGGGATAGGAGAGAAACAGAGCAGTGGGGACAGCTAGTGGATGATGCTGTGTTGGAAGGAGGCTACAGTAGGCAGTGGGCGTGTTCTTGTGGTGATCTATAGCTGGGAAGCCTGGTGTCATCTGCTTAAACACAGCCTGACTATACCGACCTGTGAGGCTGAGAAGGACACAGTGATCTGAGAGGAAATGCCATTCCTGAAAAAACACTCTGCTCTGCTCCCTCTCTGTCCTCCAGGACTCTGCATATGAGGATCTTCACCTGTGGGGACACTGAGCATTTGGAATTTTATGGACGTCTGTGGGGAAAGCATAACAAAAACTGTTAGTGCTTGGACTGCAGGGGGAGGTTGATTTGAGTACGCAGGATCGTGTTAGTGTGTTTCAGTGTCGAGCTTGCAGTTGCAGTTGCAGCTGCAGTGGCAGGAGTGGGCTGTTGCTGTGCTCTGTCTTTCTACCGTCTTTAGGATGTGCAGATGTGTGGAGCAGTGAAGCTGGCACCTGACTTGGACCTTGACGTCTGGACTGGAGGGGCGAATTCTCCCTTCACGGCCCAGGGCTTTTCACTCATTGGCTCAGCTTTCACTTAGCACTAGAATCACCCTGGTTTGCAGATACTCCTACGTCTTGCAAGCAAATTAGTGGAGTCGTACAATGGATGGATGTCTTTTTAAATTGCAGTGGAATTGTGCACTGGTGCTCCAGTGTAGCTCAGTGTTTACTACTGTGCACTGGACTCATCAGTGGGAGACAGCAGACACGCTGGTTCACAAACCTGCAGGGACACAGCTTCATTGTAAGTATGCATAATCACACTTACTCATACACAACTATTAACTACAAATAGACAAAGTCTCTATGATGTATTCACCTTAACAACTGCATGTCACAAACAATAACAAAATATATAAATATATTTGTTGCTTTGTCCCGCACTAAAGTGTGTGCGTGTGCACCCACGCATGGCCACGTGCTCTCAGACTATCAGCCTTGTAATCTTTTTGACATTGTGTCTCTTCAATGTCCACACTGACGTCCTCCTGTCACATGGTTGTCTGCAAACAGAATTACTATGTCACCTTCTTTTAACTGAATGGGAAAATTGACTCTTTTGTCACAACTGTTGCAGTAAACGTCAGTTGGCAAAGAGAAGGAAGATAAGAAGATGATGGAAATGTGTTGATTGAAAGCAGTGAGAATTAAGAAGGATACAATGGTGGAAAAATGATTATTGGGGTCAAATTGACAAGTTGCAGGTCATGCATATAGTTCTGTAGGTGATACTTGAAACAACAGGGTTTGAAAACAAGGAGTTACGGTGAAACAATCCAGTGTGAAATGCTTGGTCGGGAAAAATCGTGTGATAAACAAGTTGATTCCTGAGCAGAGCGCTGCTGTGGGCTTATAGGGATTATAGAGGCACACTTAATTCAGCTGTAACACTGTTTGAACTCTGCCATCCCTTTGCCTAAACACATCTAACTAGAACACCTTGTTCTTCCTCAGAAACCAAGATTAATTTCCTTGTTCCCTGCTTCAGATGTCTGACTGTGGCTGTGCTTCAGCGATAAGACTTGATGATCAGGGAGAAACACACTGCACTTTTTGACTTCAGGGTTATTTGCCCTAATTTTTGCTCTTATTCCAAATGGCATTTGTCTATCTTATCAGTGTACTTATACTGGTAAAAAAATAATAATCTCAGACTGTGATGCATTTCAGGGATCGGAATTGGCCATTAAACCCAATGACCTGGGTCCACTGCTGCACTAATTGGTAGCAAGACATGAGGTAGAATGATGCTGTGGATGACCAGACAATAGCCGCTCTCTATTGCCCTGCAATCTCCATCTGGCTTCATGCCAAGCTGTCCCCTGCACCCCCCCCCCCCCCCCCCCCCCCCTGCGACCCCAAGCCATACAACCACCAATCATCGCTAAT
>NC_024326.1:3367268-3393420 GCF_000523025.1 Cynoglossus semilaevis
ACAAACTGTTATCACCGGCCTCCTCCCCCTCTCGTACACATTCACACTGAGTGATTCTTTCACACATAAGCTGGCATAAGTCTCAGGCTGATTTGACCCACATAAAAAAAATCTTTTCCCTCCAATAATTTTTTTTGTCCAAGTTCCTGTTGACTGTTGCACCTTCCATACATGTTGCTCTTCAGCTTTCTGTGAATGCATACACACCGTTGACACCATTAACTGCACCGTACAGGGGTTGCATCTTAAGTGGCTGCAGACGATGCTATTTTTAACTGATTAAAAATTTAAGGAGGAGTTAATCACAAAATGACTGCACCACTGTGAATGATTTCTTTGATGAGGCTTTTCCTCACAGCACGGACAAGCTGTGATGTGGTGTATGAAAACCTTCACCGAATCAAAGGCATGGAGGAAGAGTCAAGCTAAAGAAAGCTCAGGAGATTATTTTTAGATTTCAAACATGAGAGGATGACATCCGTAAATCCGAGAACTACATTCAAGTAAGATTGCTTGCTTTTATCTGTGCGGTTCTGTCCCAGGAATACTACAGTTTCACATCTGAGGCCAAAACATTTTACAATGGCAGCAGATGAAAAGCTTCTTGTCAGTCTTCCGCACACACTCTAGTAATTTCAGCCAGGAAATGTGTAAACACAACTGTGAAAATGAGCAGGCACTGCTTTACAACAGCCAGAATTATAAGTAGGCAATGAGTAGCTGTAGCAAGATAGTGTGTGTGAGCATGTGTGTGTGTGTTTTTTAATGAGTGATGGAGAAAGATCCCGCAACCCTCAAGGGTAAAAGCTTGCAGTCTTGCAAAAAAAACAGAAATGATGCAAGTCTCACTGCCAACATGAACCTTCCTCGGGCCATGAACTACATAGCAACAATCAGAAATCTTTAAAAAAACAAAACAAAAAACAATAGGAACATTGCACAAACTCTGTAAGTGACAATACTTCAGTGCTGATGCAATTTTGCTGCTATGGTTTTCCTTTCACCAAATCTGACCTTGAAAATTAAAACTTTCAAAAGAATAACCAAAATTCCCAGATATGCACCCAGAGTTGGATTTATGACGTTTTTTAGCAAACAATTCTAATGATGTATTTCCTCTACAGAATGCTGTGGACACACTTGAAGAATGATGAACTCCAAAGAGGAGGAACCTCTTCGTTTTTTCCAGTATGCTGAAGAGAAAGGGCTGAGAGCCTACAATGCCCTGGTAGCTCAAAACTTGGACTTTGCCAGGAATGAGAGAAATAGGGCATTCCTCCAGGAAAAAAATGACAAGAAGAGAAAACAAGAGGAAGCCATAAGGAGGTAAAAGGACCTGATGATAACAGAGAGCAACACTTACATTTGGTTTTGATGCATAGACCGACGTTAAGTGGATTTGGAAGCCCAGATTTATAGATGTAAATAAAAGGATGTCAGTAGGTTTAGTTAATGAAGGGGTTGTAAGGAAGTGGGACACATGGCCAGAGGGTCTCTGTGGCCATGGCAGGTTGCCATATATTGCACTGCTCTAATGTGGAATCCTGTAGCCCTTGATCTTAAGAGGATAATTAATTTTTCACTTTCCGAAATATGTGGGCCTTGCCCTTGCATGGAGGTCACTGGTGTTCTCAAGAGAAGTAGGGCTTTTCAGAACTGAACAGAGATGCTGAGGGTTCGGCCAGCAGAGAGAGAGAGAGAGAGAGAGAGAGTTTCCCCCAAAGACATATGTAATGAAATGCAGTCATCTTACAGTTTCAATTTACTCAAAATGTACCTAATAGGTTAAACACCACACTGCTATACTCACAGGAATTGAAGAAAAATGCAGGTCTTTTACCACCAGCTCCCGGTCTCTGTAGCGTGTGCACAACTACTGTTTAGATATATTACTTTGATTTATACTTTTGAGTAATCAATTAATTTAGTTTAAATACAAAAGCAATAATCAATGTGACATGTACATTTATTTTGTGCTATTGACTCTAGCAATGTATTACAGTATTCGTCTGGGGTTTTGCTGTGTATCAAATTATTGTATTATGAGCCATGAACAGATGTGTGTCTTCTTAGCCGATGTACACAGGTGCACTCTGAACCCTGTCGCGTTACTGTCAAAGGGTCAGGAGATTTGAGAGGAGCTGGGACTGTCCATATGTGATTGTCCATTTGCTGGCTGCACATCACTCGCATGATCAAAAGTGACACAGAGTTCAACTCACTGCCTCATGCATAAGAAAAACAGAAACACTTTTACAACTTCAGCTATCAACTTGGTTGCCTTTGACAATCTAATGCAGCCATGTGCATGAACCGGGAGATGAGGACACGCGCTGCCACAACAGAAGATGTGGCATCAAATGACTCACTTTCTTTCAACTGCTGCCCCCTTGGTGCCAAAGCTAAAATATTAATAAATAATTACTGAAGGAAGAGTCTTAAAAAATAACTAGATTTTTCATGAGGTTTATAAGTAGGTCATGGAGATGACCCATTTATACTGAAGTGACGGTAATCTAAAGATCCACGTGTCCCTTCTTGCATGTGCCACTATGACATACCTGCCAGTGTTCACGTGCAAATACAGCAACAGGACAATAGATTACCAGAGTAGGACAAAGGTTTTTTTTTCAGTGTTTCAGTGTCTTTGGCATTAATAGATGTCTCAGAATAGTAAAAATAAATGATGAAAAAAACAATTTAAGATTAAACCTGTGAGCTCATTTGCAGGAGATGTGTTCTGCCTGGTGACAGCTGGAACAGCCATAGGCCAATCAGATCAGTATGCTCGGTTTGAGTGAGGCGGGCCTTCCTGCCTGCTGCTCACTCTGGGCTTCTTTTATTGTGTCTCCTCAGAAGTTCGTCATGCAGCACACACACACACACACATTTATTGAAACACCTAGCTACTACACACACATGCAATGCACAACACCCGTAGACACACACATTTACTATTTACATATTTTTGCATCTGTAGGCAAATTTCAAACGGCTGCTTTTGCCTTATCCTTTGAAAGCACTGGCAGCAGCCTTAATTGAGTTTGTGTGTGTGTGTGCGTGCAAAGAGTGTGTGGCTGTGTTTTGCATCTTTGCTCGTGACATCACAGCACACAGAATCAGAGATGCCTGACGACAGGTCACCAACTCCTGGTGTAGGTGTACTTTTAGTCTGTCCTGTGGCCAATCACTGGGCAAATATCCTATATATAAACTGGTCCCAGCTCCACTGACACCTGACTACACTTACACATACATGCACATACAAACATTCCCGATATATATATGGCTGTACATATATGTAGTCATATGCAATATGTGGGTGCAGCTGACACCTCGGTGATCTACATGACTATTCTCTTAGTCCCACAGATTATATTTATCATTAACTTTTGACATTACTTTCAAAATAGTGTGCAACTGACCATGGGTTCTTTAATTTATCTCAGCTGGTTGGTAGCTGGTTGGCTTCCTCATTTTGAGCTAAAAATAATGAGGTCGTAATGGACACGTGCACCTTGTTATTATTGTGTGACAGCAGCTGATTTAGTGTCTGGTTTCTATGGGTACCATGTTGCTAGGCAAATTTAAGTCTGTGGTCATGAACCCACCCCACCGAGCACCTTCTGTTGAGCAGCTGGTTAAGAGAGAACCAAAAAAAGCTTTCTCACGCAAACAGAACATGGAATAGATTTGATATCTAAAAAATCACATCAAAACATTGTTCATTTATTTGACCATTAAATTTAACCATAATCCTATCAAAATGTTTACCAATTACACAAGTGGGATTTGATGCGATAAATAATGAATGGCTCATAATAAATTCATATGTATTTTCAACAAACCATTTCCCTAAACACTGAGGTCTTGAACCTATTTACTCTGCAAATTAGGCACCCATTCAGACTGCACGTAACCGCACGCAGGCAAACCTATTACCAGACAACACTCAGACATCATTAACACTACATTCAGGGCAATCATAGGAATTGATTGTGTACAGGCTGGGACCCCACCATGGTTGTGTGAGGAGCATTAGCCAATAACCAGGGTTAACCTGGAATCAATGTCTTGTTCTAAAAGTCCCACTAAAAGTCTGTGGTGCCTTTTACATGCACCAACTTTTACCAGTCAGAAAAAACTCCTGTCTTAGTCATTTATTATTGCAACTGCCATGTTTCTGTGAATTTCTCTTTCTCATCCTCCTCTTTTTTTTTGTTTTAGGACAGGTGAAGACATATCAACAGAGGGAAAGCACTTTCGTATTGGATCTATTACCATGCCTGACCCCCAGGAACGCATGCCCATGCCACATCCGCATGCCCTTGCCTGCGGGCAGGGCTTTTCAGTTCGTTCCCAGTCCCTTCACTCTGTAGGTGGCGGAAGCAGTGGGGGTGGAGGAGAGGAGGAAGTGGGAAGCCCGACCTCTAGGAAGCAGCCGCCCCCCAAGCCCAGGAGGGACCCTGCCACCAAGCTGAGCATGTCGTCTGAGGCGGTGGACAACAGTCTTGTGTCCACCTGCCGTGGGGAGAAATGTGATGGTGAGTGGTGTTGGCGTAACATACCAAAAAGCTATGCTATATATAACCGCACCCTGCAGCGCCCTCCTCAACACTGTTCCTCATACAAAGGTGTGACACCCAAGGTCTCATTATAAACCTAAATTAATTTTGGCAGGAGCTGCATATTGATGAGGACATTATAAACAGCTCATTCATGATGGGATTATAACCTGACGTCTAATCAACGGAAGTAAATAAATATCAGACTTTATTTATGGCACACACACGTGTGTCTGTGTGTATGCATACATCCAAAAATCTCACCCGTCTTGACACAATGACAAGGTGCTTTCCAAGCATTTGCATCGTCGTCCACATTCACATCAATTCACGTCTATCACGTCTTTCAAACTGTGAGGGAATGCCATAACTACACTACACTTAAATGTAGTTGGACTGTGATGTGAAAGTCAGTGATTTGACTTTCACTGAAAGGAAGATTTCTCCATCTTTCCTCGTGGTCATCAAGATGTTTTCCTGACCACATTTCCTTCTGGAAGCTCCTTTTCTTCTCAATTTCCATAATGCATTTGCAGTCGCTAACCCAATCACAGCAATTTCAGCACTTCAGAAAGCTTTTCCTTTTCTCGAAGTGGTCCAATAATCTGACCCTTTTGAAACAAAATATGTTTTTTCTGATCATGGGATGAGTTGTAAAAGACATCAGAAACTACTCAGTGCATCAGTTAGTATTAAATTACTCC
This sequence comes from Cynoglossus semilaevis, assembly GCF_000523025.1. NCBI lineage: Eukaryota > Metazoa > Chordata > Actinopteri > Pleuronectiformes > Cynoglossidae > Cynoglossus > Cynoglossus semilaevis. The sequence goes on from NC_024326.1 coordinate 3,372,538, forward strand.
TTTCCAAGACATATCTGTAGTAACTGGTGTCTTAGTTCTGAGAGTATTATCACTTTATACCATTATATATCTATCTCATTATTAGATCAAACCTACATTAGAACTACTTTAGCAAATGAAGAGAATAATGACATTGGTTTTTCATTTCAAAATGCATGCTTCAATATGAAATGAAATGATAAATGATAGAGATGCTTCAGGAGATTTGGGAATGTATGTACTGTAGTACAATCCTACTGTTATGAGCTACAGAATTAGTGTTTACATTAGATAGATTGTGCTCAGATCAGTCTGTGCGGCAGGTGACAGTGAGAGCAGGCAGTAATGGAGGAAGCTGCGACTCCATTTCAGTTTGAATGCTGCCAATGCAATGTTAAGGGAGTCGCCCAGGCTGCCTCAGATTGGTTGGGATCGTTCTATGTGCACACAGATCTTCCTGGGCACCACGGCAACCATCCCACAGAAACAAGACCCCCTGCAGCCCAGCCAATCACAGCATCACTCGACAGCTTGAGCCAATCAGGCTGCAGAGATGCCTGAGTCTGAGGCTTTGGAACCAATCAAAATAAGAGTGTGGGGGTGTCCCTGGCTGAAGGGAGGGTAGTGAGCTCTGTAGCTGGAGCTGGAGCGGGAAGGGGCGGAGCTTATCAAAGTAGAATTCATTCAGGAGGAGCGGTTGACCTAGATTCAATTTCCCCAGGAGGAGAGAAAGGGAGGGAGGGTCGGTTGCGGGTAAACACATCCGCAAGAGGGGGAGGGGAGAGAGAGGGAGCAACCAAGAGAGAGGACAGGAGAAAGAAGAGGGATGTTTGGATTCATCATCAGTGCTGAAACAGGTCTGAAGACCCACCTTGGAAACCTGTTAGCAAACTGTACACAGTAAACATGGAAGAGAAGCACAAATTATCTCTTTTAATAATTTGCACTTTAAAAATGCATGAGCCAATGAACACAAAGGCCAAAAGAGAAGCACAGAACAATAGCAGTAATATATAAAAGTCCAATTAGACAAATGAAGAGACCACATCTGGCTGTCGACCCATGAACACCCATTCATTAGTGTTCATTTTGATGTACATTCCATTCTCAGCTCAAATCAGCATCAACTTTGACTCAGATGTCGTGTAATTGTGTTATACTGCACAGGTGCAGCATGTTTATCTATTTTACATTTCACTTGATTTTGCTTCCGAGAATTTCCACTAACTGAGTACTGGTATGCCATAACAATACGTCTAATTTTGGCAACAAAGACATCAGTGCAACATATCGTGAGGGACAATAAGGAAGAAAAAAGTCTACTCAGAAATACAGTTTTCTGGAATACTTTAAAGACTTTTACAGTGTGAGATGTGTACATGTCCCATATTCCCTGTAGTGAAGTGCAGAAACATTTGCACCGTGTTAGTGTGTGTGTGCCTGTGTTAGTGTATTTGGTTGTGTGTGCATTTGGCATACACGCTTGTAGTGACTGTAAATCATGTGGTGAGTCATGAAGTTATAGGAAGTACACATGTGCCTGAACAGGAGACATGTGACATGTGACTAATTAAAGGTAAAAACTGAAGCCCAGATTTCAAGTTTATATTTTTTCATACTCCCAAATTCTCAATCTCAAAACAGCACAATAGCTCAATCATATAGCGTTAGTGAGTAAACTGAACCAAAATGAAACACTGCTTCTCAGCCTCTCTCCATCACATCTAAAGAGATTCACACTGCAATCCTACGTCACCACTATCAGGAAGAAGCTCCACAGTGTGTGTGACCCAGATACTATTCTCACATACTACTCCTCTGCCATATATGTGACCTAGAAACATGCATATGCTTCCCGTGTTCCCACATATCTGAGTCAAGATATGGCTCTCAGCTACACATTATGACCTACATTTGACCCAGTCAAATGAGTCATGGTGACTAATTTAAACATAAAAATAGAATAATAGCTAGGCTCCATCACTTAATCAGGAGTCTTTACAAAATCCCAAATGGAACAGCAAAGTTCCATAAACTTGGTACAATTATATAAAGAGCATTAAAAACAAAAATCTACAATTGAAGGCACATGGTTGATGTTTTTGTTCATAACATTCTATTATCATTAAGTACTTGTCTCACACAATTCAACCGCTAGTTGCTCATAATGTGCTGAAATCTAAATTGTGTTTCTAATTCAGGTGTGGTTTTCTCCCTGCCCTTGTATCCAAATAGGTTTCTATTTATAATAATCTCAATATTATAGGATAATATGTTTGTCCTTTTGCCTGCTAAAATGTAAATAATAAAAAAGGAAAACAGGTGATACTGCAATGTACCACATTACTGAGACATTTTTCACTCTGCCCTCTGCAGCCCATGGATGTAGTGAAGACTGTAGGAGGGTACCACCACCCAAACCCAAGAGGAATCCCAACACACAACTGAGCGTTTCCTTCGATGAATCCTACATCAACAGTCACAGGAGCAGTGGAGTTTGCCCCTCAAAACTTCTTCACCACGTCACCTCCCCCTGTGACCACCACCCTTCACCTCCACAGAGCGATGACAGTCCCACAGATGACTGTGAAGATGAACCTGTTTATATAGAAATGGGTGGGATTGACGTCGGAGCACGTGAGCCCCTGAAGAGTGAGGATGAGGAGCCAGGAGAGTCAGTGTACGAGGAGATGAAGTATCCAGTCCTGGATGACATGGAGTATCGTACAGACCCTGTGGGATGCCGCTCCGCCTGTCCCACCCCAGCACCCTATGAACCCGAACCTCTTAGTCGCTGCTCCACACCTCGAAACATTCCTCTCTGTGACATTCCGGCTCCTTTCCCAAACTTACTCACCCATCGCCCTCCACTGTTGGTGTTCCCCCCAGCACCAGCCCAGTGTTCACCTAACTCAGATGAGTCTCCCCTCACGCCTCTAGATGTAACCAAATTACCTATGATGGAAAACCAACCCTTCAACAAATCCCCAACGTCCTCCAACGAACCGCCCTCCTCCGCACACATCCGGAGGGAGCTGACTGCCACACCAACCCTCACTGTTTCCGGACGTTCCTCAGCACCTCCTCTGCCCTGCACCCTCTACAAGTCATCTTCCTCATCATCTTATCAACGCAGCCACTCTGCCTGTCCATCACCTGTCAGCATGGGACGCTGTCTCACACCACTAAGCCTCATGCGTACACCAGCCTTCGACGCTACAATGCCATTCCCTGGAGGCCTGCCGCGGAGCGCCTCTGCCACTCCTCATGGCAAAGGCTCACCACCTCATGATGGTGCGGGCCGACTCCATGGCTCTATGCAGAATGTGTCCTCAGGACGTTCACGAACACCTACCAGCCCACTGGACGAACTGACCAACCTGTTTACTACTGGCAGGAACATGTTGAAGAAAAATGCAAGTGGCAGGAAGTCAAAGGAACCTGGAGAGAGTGAGTCATATTTTTGGTTCCTTGTAAAATCGACCACAGACAGATTTATTTCACATTCCAAAATGTGAAAAAGCATACTGAAATATCAATGTATATATACTGTATAACTACAGTTGAATCACTGCCTGAAAACAGTCCCCAATTTAAAAATGCTAACTGGGACGGTAAACAAAGCAGCCTGTTAACAATGCTTTTCTGCTGCAAACCATGTATTTAATCCAGTCCTCATGAGCCAGGTCTGATACAGATCATATGATTTAATCTGAGGGGATTAGAGCCTGAAGCAGACAGCAGCCCCCCCTCCTTAAACCTACTAAGTATTAGACCAATGGGCTGCATTACTTCTGTAGATGTAAACATCATGTTTGAGTACAGAAAGCCAGGTCAAACTTTACAGAAGATTTGTGTTTTATCAAAAATCTGTGTTTACAGTACAATTTAATCACCATTTAAAAGATGATGGTTATCTAATGTTATTACTCATCACATGTTTACCCTTTGGTCATTAGCATAGCAGCTACTATTATCTATCAAAATGCCTTGTTAAGGCTGGAGACAAAAAAATACATGATCAAATTTTTGAATATGCACTAATTCAAGTATATAAGTATAAAAGATGTTGAGAAATGTAATGCATGGCGACAAATGTTTGGATTGATAAGAATGATACACTCCTAAAGTTAAGCAAGTGTTACAAGGCAATAAATAATAAAAAAAACTATAGTAAGTTTTCACATCCATCCTCACCAAGTGCTCTTAGCAACTACAACATAGCAACAGTGGAAGAGGGAAAAGTCCCTGTTTCTTATTTGCAGATTCCCTCCCCTCGGTCAATGCAGCCAATCACAGTTCACAGCGTGAAGACAGAGTGCTGAGCTCCTGATGGGGAAAACTCTGCTTCTTGACTAAAATCTACCCTGGAGCTGATGATTTCACATTCTGTCTTTTTGGTCCAATCAGGACATACTCCATGCATAATGAAGCCAATCACCAAGTTGGCAAGGCTGTCAAATGGGGATAGTGGAAACTAAAAAAACAGATACTGCTTTTGACATGGATTTTTTTGGTGTGTTTCTAAGAATTTTCAAGCACCCTTTATATTAGGTCTGTTAGTCTTATTTCGGGTTATAACCCCAAATGGTTTGCAAACAATGTAGTGAAAATAGTTGACAGGACTCTGCTGTATATTATTAATTTTTATTTTTTAAGCCAACGCCTGTGTTGGTGGCCTAATACACCAACAGTTACATATGTTGATCTGCAACTTCAACAGGAGGAATGGGGGGTATTTTTTCCCTCTCCTTTACTGAGGTAGTGAAGGCAGCAACAGCCTGACCCACTTACCAGTTGGTTAATCATCATGCTGATTTACACACACACACTCACACGCATGCGTAGGCACTAAATGAAACCCATATATGACACACGTGGGCATGACGGGGTATCCTCCTTTGATGGTATACTGTATGTTGAAGCCCCTATATAAACCATATGAAGGCACAGCATGAATGCAAGGCAGTCATACATGTACTGTACATGTTTATGGTTTCTCCAATTAGTGGCAATATTTTAATTGAGGCTTACATTTCTTAACAAATGGTCCTTTTCCTTGTGTTTTTTTTTTCTTTTTTTTTTCACAAGTAATTGTCAATCCTACACTGGGGCAAATACATGTCTATTAAATTTTAAGGTAAAAAAATAAAATAGATTAAACCCTAATGCTAATTAATACTTATGCAAATTTACTCATGACAAGGATAATTGCTTATTATTAAAAAAAGAAGCTCAATGTCTATTAACTCATTTATTTAGTCATCTCCTACTAGACGTTTATCTCGTACTGAGTGACCTCTAGAGGACATTTGGTGGTATTGCAAAATGTGATAACATTTTTTTCCTAAACACATGAATGTGCCATCATATGTGAATCACATACATGCTGTGATAATGTTGTTGATATGTTAATGTATCATCCAATTGACTGCATACATTTTAATTATAATTATCTTTGTGTTTTTTTTTCTGTCCAGCTGAGTCCAAAAGCAAGTCTCACAGTGAGTCCAAGCGTGAGGGCAAGGAACGCCACAGTCACAGCAAGGAGTCCAAGCGCGACTCAAAGGAGCGCCACAGCAAGGAGTCCTCGCACCGTAGGGACAAAGACAAAGACAAGGACAGAGACAGAGACAAAGACAGAGGAGGCAACAATGCTGAGCAAATGCGCCACAGATGCAACAGTAAAGACCTTAATAATGTGGAGACAGGTAACATCCGAAGGGATAGCAGGGACCAGGGCTGCAGCAGTGTGGAGCCCATCCCTGTAAGACGGGACTCCAAAGACAGGGGCTGCAACCCCTTAGAACAAATCTCTTTGATTAGAAGAGACTCCAAGGACAGAGGCATCAACAACGGTGACATGATGCCAAGGAGGAACAGCAAAGATCGGACCAGCCATACCATGGACTCGTTGCTGAAACAGGACAGCAAAGACAGAGAGAGGCTGTTGGAGCCCCCTGAACTTTTACCAAGACAGGAGAGCAAGGAAAGAGCACAAAATGGTGTGGACTCAAGGCTTGAATCCAGGGAGCTCCTGCCTGTACAGGAAAGCAAAGACAGAACAAGGAACAGTATTGACTTAATGCATGAAAGCAAAGTAAGGCCACCTGAGCTTTCACCCCGACAGGAAACTAAAGACCGAGCAAGAAAAGGAGCAGACTATGGACACGATAGCAAAGCAGAGCATCGCCTTGATATTTTACCTCGACAGGACAGCAAGGAAAGAGTAAGGAATGACATGGAGCACAGGCATGAATGTAGAATAGATCAACCTCCAGAGATCCTGCCTCGTCAAGAAACATCCAGGAACAACAAAGACAGAGCTGTCTCCAGCTTTGAATCCAAACATGAAAGGAGAGACCGCAGCCTCCACAACGGAGGCGATATTCCTCCTCCTCTCCTCCCAAAACAGGACAGCAGAGATGTGAGCAGAACTGGCCTGGAGGTGAGACGAGACAGCAAAGACAGGAGTCTGAATGGCACCTCTGTGATGGAGTACAGGTGTGAAAGCAAAGAGCGGGTATTTAGGTCAGATGGCACACCTCGACGCGAAAACAGAACAAATTGCAGCACGGAACAATCAAAAGCACAAGAGAGGAATGGCAGCACAATGTCAGGACAACATTCATCCACAACAACACCTACGCACCATGGGAGACCATCCGGAAGTCCACCAATGACCATGAGAGCAGGGAATGGTGAGAGCCAAGACCTTAGATGTAGAGTATTTCTTGCTGTGAAACACAGTACAGTACAGTACAGTACACATATATGTTCTAATCACCTTACTTGTGATTTCCTTTGTAGATTTGAAAGCACCACCAAAATATGGCCGCTCAACGTCAGTTCCTGCTAACCCTTCACCAAAGGGAACTCCACAAAGGAGAGTTTCAGAGACACATCAAAGTCAGGTGAGATGTTTGGTTTCAATTGTTAATTTTTGGTGCAGGTGTTTTTATGCACATAATAATACTGTAGAATGGCGTGTGAGTAGCATCTGTAATCCCTGGATAGATCACCACTAAAGACAAGACATGTCAGTGCCAGTGATGCCTGCAATGCCCTAAGAAAAGCTTAAAAAGCTTTAACACTGGATTCCAAAGCTTAATCTCGAATTACCAATCACATGCTAATAAAGACACATGGACAATTAAGTGTAAAGTCAAGTTGCAGCACTTCACCTAACACTTTTGATCAATCCCTCAGATGACCCAGATGCCGTGGATATGTGGGGACAACACCATGTTAGAGCAGATTGAGAGGAAACGCATCCTGTGCAAGGAGATCCGCTCCAGACAGCACCCAAAGCTGCAGAAATTTCTGGAAAGGCCTCCTCCACCGCCTCCAGACAAAAACGAAGACAGACACCAGGAGCGTAATCAGTGCAAGCAAGAGAGCTGGGGGAAAAACAGCGGTGCCAAAAAGATCCGCCCTCCCCCTTACCCCACACAGAAAACTGTATTCTGGGACACAGCCATCTGACAGGAACGACACACTTGCACCTCCTTACCAAACAACCCCAAATTAACCCACTTCCTCTCTCCTTCGCATTGGGCTGATTCCCTCCCGAAACATCAGGGTGCCCGGGACAGCCAGAAAAGAGCACCAGGGGTTGATACTCGCTGATGATGTCAAAGGACAATGGCAGTTACCATAGCAATATTTCTGCTTGTTCAGGTTGTCATGTTTTCTTATCATTGCTGGTGATATTTAATATTTTTCTATTTCCTGTGACTGGATTCTTGTACATTAATAAGTAGAATAGATATTTGATGAATAGATATTTTTTAAAATGAGACGGGGTTAAAAAGCATCTTAAATTATGTATAATAGAAGTAGATGCAATCTGATTCTCTTGGTTTTTAAACTATATTTGCTTTATTTATTTTGCATTTCAAAGCATAATCTATGGATACTTGTACTGTGGTAGCATACTTTTCTTATGCCCAAGCACTAAAGTGACTCTACGTCTATATATACACGTCACATTCTACAGATGTATTGTGAGTTGGAGACTTTATTTCAGCACCTGTTTCTCCTGGTCCAATATTGTAAAACATACAACTGTTACTCCTAGAACAGCAACGGGTAATTTTGCTGGCTTTAGTGTGCATACCACAATAGACAGCTGTGTAGTGACTACGTTGGAGCCTTTTGAAACGGTTGAATCATTACAAAGGTGAACCTGTCGGCTGATGTGTTGTAGATGGCCATGAAAGGGTGAAATGTTTCTGCTGTCTGAGGAGGTAATTTATTAATATCTACATTTTAAACAATATTATTTATAAAAACCAGCCAAAGCCTGTTTAAGAAAGACATGGGTAAGGTCACACTTGGGAGGTTTGATTATTTAAAATGGGGCGGGTGGGAAAAAGGTTGGGAGTACCAGCACCCAACTTTAAAATGACCACTGCAGGCACCGTGACACAGTGTATATATTCGGTGCCCATTTCCAGCCCGTACAATCAACGCCTGAGCTTTTAGAAAGTTTCTTTATTTTACTGCAGATTATAAGAGCCATATGCACTTGCTTATGTAATAACTGTCAAGATTATGCTTATATGAATATATATATTTTAAAAAATGCCAGGAGTCAGGAGGCTGTGCCATGGAACTTTTAGTTTAGGACAAATAAAGCCTCAGGAGACGTTGGCTGCGTGTGACATGCAGTCAGCCGTGATTGGTTGTCTCTGACAATATTTCCAATTAAATTGGCTGGCAACCATTTTAGAGATCAAATCCTATAAGGACCTATCTCATGGCAACAACTCTACCCAGTCAAGATGACCGGGGTTGCACAAGAGCCTATAAATGATTTAGGCTGTGTTCGGAAAGAAAGAAAAAAAAACAGATCTGCACTACCCATCATCTTCCATCACATTTAATCAGGCTGGTAACATACACATCTTTCTCCTTGAGCTTGTTCCCTCTACCTCAGCTCCCTGCTCACGTCATCTCAATTGGTTCTCTTTGCACATTAAAATGCAATGTCAACATTGCCAAAATAGTATACGTTTGACAAACGAGCAAACCCACAGAGTGCAAGTGCAGTCCCCTCTCTGGTAAGAATCGAAGTTCTACACAGGTCCCTCTGTGTTATATGTGAATGTGTAAGTGTGTGTACGTGTGGGTGTATGTGTCCGTGTGTGAACTGCGAGAGATGTGCATGTGTGTCTGTGTTAGTGTGCCAAGCTGTATTGTATGAGAGATGGATTTTTACAAATGATTGTTTCGAGACATTCACTTTGCCCCATGGATATTGTTGGGTGGAGTTTGGAAATGTAATAATGATGATGTACAATCTCTTTTGTGTTTAAATGTGCACTGTGAAAAGGTAGAGAGAGCACCGCACCGTCAGAGTCCTCTGTCCTACTGCACTGAGTGTTCTCTTGTTTTGCGTAATAAAAAAAAAAGGAAAGGAAAAAAAAAACACGCTGAGGAAAAACAGTACTGTATTCTGATTGTCACTTGATTTCTGTTGAGAGAAAAAAATAAATATAAACTTGAAACCCATTGTGGGTATCTACTCTCTGGATGTGAATCACTGTTTTCACAGCTGTTGAACCTGGACTGATGATGAGAGGGTGTCCCTTCAAGTTTGTGAGTTATTTACTGTGATAAAAATAAAGGCAATCCTCTTATAAATGCTAAAAAGAGGATTCACTTTTATTTTATCATTGTTGTACAATCTAATAGTTACTCTTTTGTGCCACTGGTAGGCACTGCCGCTCAAATGGGAAAGAGAAAACATCAAGTCAAAGGCTCAAAGTCTTGCTGGCACGGAGGTGAGTTCAGGCTTCACTGATAGTTACAAGAATAATCATATTGTATTTATTCATCATCATACTTATTTATTCATCTGAATACACCTACACTAGAGTAATCTACCTTAAATGTAACCTATAGGTAAAAAACAGGTATATTTATAAAATATGTTAAAGTAGAAAGAGTACAGAAGATTTATTTCCCTCTGAGGCAGACGTGACAGTGACTGCTCTTGGCTCGTTGTTTATCATCTGTTTTTATGGTGCCAGATCTCGGGGTAACAAATTGCTCTGCCTGATTCACAGTAGTCAGCCAAAAACTGTAGAGGTTGGCAAAGTAGTGGCAGGAACCTCGCACGCCCTGGCACTCGATGAAGGGATGAGTTCTAAAATCCTTCAGGCAGCTGCCAGAAGAGGTCAGCGATTGGCCACCGCCTCCATTACCTGCCCCTGCGTGCTGAAAACAGTAATGCAGAAGGCAGATATTTAGAAGGCAGGGCTCTGACCACTTCTGATTTATTCACGTCGACCAATTTGACAATGAAGTCATAGTGGTATCAACAAGAATTTGATGACATCATCACATTGACACGGACAAACTCTACTGATGATTTTGTAGCTTTTGCTAATGAAAATAACACAGTTGTTCAGATGATTGCGTCCCATGTCATTTTTTTACTTGTGCTGTGACAGTTTCAACCACCAGGTCTGTCTGCACGGGGATCCTCTGGTCACTTAGCCACTCAAGAAAATCCTGTTGACCCCCACACCTCCCCAAAGGACATTGCATTGTGCCAAAAACATCAATGTTTTTTTCTGTAAATGCCTTAATAGAATATTTTTTTTAATTTTCCTAAATTAAAATTGTCAAATATTGTATTACACTCACCAGGAGAAAGGAATATCCTGTCCATAAACTCCGCCAGCCAGGTGGACACATGGGGACAGTGTGATCCTGGCTGTGGAAAGCTGCTACAGGGGAAACTGTTTCACACACAGCGCAGCGGCTGATGTGGGAGACGATCTCCTGGCCAAACAGCGGCATCATTGGTAAGGGAGCAGTGGTGGAGAGCCAGCAGGACTTGTCATTTCTGCTGGAGTAGTGACATGCAGCCTTGTTGCAGTAGGAGAAAGGCATAGTTGAAAACACAGGGAGGCAAGAGCCAGCCTGGCCTGTGGGATGAGGTTAAAGGTTGAAGAGACTGTAGGAATGTATTCATGTGTTTATTTGAGAATTAAAGCATCACTTTTAGAATAATCCTACCGAGGTCTTGAGCGTGGGCCTGCCCCTGACCCTCAAGGTAAACCAGACTGTAGCCCACCCAGAGTTGAGTGCTGCCATCAGGGCACTGTGGCACCTGAACTGACTGGCTGTGCATGACCAGAAGAAAGCCCAGTCTTGATGACCCCCTCTGGCCGGGTTGTCCTGGATCTCCAGGTGCACCTGGAACACCTGGTGAATAAAGGGATGTAAATTGTAGCCTGTAGATAAAATAGTTATGGAGAACTATGGCAATACAAATAAAATAAAATAAGTGCTTAGTGGAGTCAGTAATTCAAATGGGGACTTGAATTGTCACATATCTGAACTATCTGACTTGTATGATTTTTTTTTTCTCTTTTGACTTTCCAAACACACATTCAATAGCACAAAAGACATGTATGTGACTAAATATTTACCCTGAGGTCCAGTGAATCCAGTGAGCCCAGGTTCACCAGCATCTCCAACTCTGCCATCTGGTCCTGCAGGACCTTGTACCCCAGGTGGGCCGATTGACCCTACGGAACCCTTTTGTCCTGAACCACAGGGCAAAGAAGGACGAATAAATACAAAATAAATGTAACATACAATCAGACAGTGCAGGACAATGTATGGTTTGGGCTGCAAGGTGTAACATTAGCATAATATACTGTAAAACACTGTCATTTCTACTGTAATATCTTACCTTTTCGGCCCAGATCCCCAGGAAGACCGTGAGTGCCAGGAAAGCCCACTGGTCCTGGAAAACCAGGTGGACCAGGTGGTCCGGGCATTGGTGCCACCTGTATTAATCTAATAATGTCACCAGAAGCTCCTTTTAAACCTGGTTAAAACAAATATTAATTACCAGGTGACTGAGTGTAAAAATGTCACAGAATGTGTTAAAACAATGAGACCTAAAAAACAAATGTCATTAAAACTCAATTATTCATTTTTTTTATAACATTAAGCTGCCTTCTCTGATATTTTATTATATAATTATATCAGACTTTCTCCCTCCAGCATTCTCATAGAAGTCATTTTAAAAACAATCATGTATTTTGCTACAACCAGGTGAAGTGCACTGTGCAAATAATGACATGACCCAGTTGCGATACCCAACCAACAGTGACCCTGAGCTATAATTGGATTAAAACCAGAAGTTTTGTTCTCATACTCACCTTCATTTCCAGGGCACCCTTGTCTTCCTTTCAAGCCCATGGGCCCAGGGAAACCTTGTTGACCTTTACGTCCCGGAACACCCATGAGACCAATGGAACCTTTCTCACCTGCCAAATGCAATGATATCAAGTAGAAACATAATAATAATAATAATAATAATAATAATAATAATAATAATAATGTTTTCCTATAATGCACCTTTTGGGCCATTAATTCCAGGATCACCCTGAAATCCTGGAGGACCTGGAATGCCTCTCACTCCAATTAAACCTGATGACCCAGGAAGGCCAGGTGGTCCAGGGTCACCCTTTGGAGAAATGCCTTCTCTTGGAGTGCCAGGTTCCCCAGGAGGACCTTAAAAAATTGCAAAATTTAAGCTCTGAAGAGAGGAAATATTTTATGAAAAATGTTGCACCAGTTGTTAATAGTTACACTAACCCGGAGGTCCTGGAGGTCCTTCAACTCCTGTATCCCCTGGAAATCCTTGTGGAGGTCTGTGGCATTCTTTACCAGGGTATCCAGGTTCTCCTGGGAAACCTGGGCGGCCTAAAAATATAATTGTTTAGCATCTGTGGCAGGTAAAGTGGGTTGTCAGAGAAGAATAAGACAAAAAACAGGGTGATTTTGGTTGTTTTGTTGTCAGATTTAAATGGTTTACCATCAGCAACTCAATATAACAGTGGAAGACACAGCTATTCCGAAGCCAAAATTCTAATTTGTCATTACTGCATAAGTAATTTAAATCAACAAGAAAAATTTAGTCAAACTATACATTCTGCAAAAACTGAATTTGTAAAAACAAATATAACCTTCTTAAAAATATTTAGCAGTTTAACAACCATAACATTTATGTGTAATACCTGCATGGCCCAGTGGACCTTGTAGGCCTTTAGGTCCAAGATGAGAAGAGCCTGGAAGCCCTGGGTGACCTCTCCAACCTTTGACTCCAGGAAACCCATCAGGTCCAGGAGGGCCAGGAGTGTCTTTGCCTGATGAAAATATTGTAATTTCATCTGGGACAGTATTCAGCTAAAGCAGGAGCCTTATCTACTGTATATAAGTTCAAGGTCAAAGTTTAACAGCAGTGCATTTACTATTGAATGTAACTGATGATATTTAACTTTAAGTATAATTGATGTGGGAAATATTGTGTGAACTGAAATTACTTTCTCACATAAAAGAACTCTACCTTTAAATATTATAAATAAATGTTCAGTTAAACACCAAAACATGAAAAACTGTGCTATGCTTTTTCAGAAAGTTCCTAAAATTATATGAGAACACTGGAAGTGAGCTTATATATTATTTTATCTTACCATTTGATCCTTTTATTCCCTTGGCTCCTCTGAGTCCATTTAATCCGTCCAACCCTGGTGGTCCCAGAGCCCCTATATATAAATAAAACAATGGAGATGAATGATATCACTACTTTGTGTGAGTGTGTGTGTACGTGCACTGGTGATTCAGCATAGTAAGTGGACAACCAGTGAAGGTCATTTTTCTACCTGAAGGACCATATGGGCCAGATGGACCCGGTGGTCCCACACCTCCCTTGTCGCCCGGAATACCTGGAACACCTGCACTTCCATATGGACCACGAGGACCAGTGTATCCTTCACAGAAACATTTATTCCCAAAATAAAGGATGTGCGAGAGTTTTTAAGAAATAAAATGACAAATATATCAATGTTGATGAGACTTTCATTAAACTTAATCATTGGAAACATGTAATGTCAAAGGTCATTACTTTGCTTGAAAAAGTTAGAAAAACTTGGTTTCATTTCTACTGCAGAACATTGCTTCATCTATTCAGCTGTTACTTAAAATGACCTGGTTGTCCACGTCTCCCTTGTCCCCCTTGAATGCCTGGTTGTCCAGGTGACCCTGGTCTTCCTGTGGGTCCTGGATCACCTGGATCCCCTGGATGGGCTCTGGAAGCTGAGTAAAGTTGGTAGATGTAAACGTTTCCACAAATAGAATGTCAGTTCTTTATACTGCGCCAAAAAATCCAGGAATTTTTAAATCCTCCTTATCACTTTAGAGGTGTTCTGATTAGTTTTATTGTTAAATGTGGAACTGTCACTCACCACATGGTCCATGGTCTCCGGGTAGTCCTTTAGGTCCAGGTGGACCAGGATGTCCCACTGACTCTCCAATTTCACCTGAAGTATATTTATAGACATTCAAGCACTTTATAGTTGAGTGAATGGAACACATTCATAATGGTGGGTTGTCATCAGTGTTTTTCAAAAACAGATCATTTATAGTTCAGACCACTGATCAGAATGCTTTGACAATTCCACCAGTCTTACTCACCCTTGGCACCAGTGCTTCCTGGTAACCCTGGTATCCCATGATGTCCTGTAGGGCCTGGGTCGCCCTGTAACAGGTATGTTTGTTTAAGTTGTTATCTCAGTTTGGTAGAACATTTTTAGAGTCCTTTAGAGTTCTTTCATAATTAATAATAGTAATCTACATTGTTACATTTCTCCAGGAAACAAATAAAGTAAGAGAAACTGAGTTGGAAATGTTCTTGTCAGAAATAAAGTATTTGCTAGAAATGATTTACCGGATCACCAATCCGTCCAGGAAATCCTCTTGGACCAGGCAAACCTTTGATTCCTGGGTTCCCAGTGATCCCTGGTAATCCTGATTTGCCTGGTGCACCAATGCTGCCCTTTAACCCTGGAGGACCAGGCCGTCCATCAGGCCCTCTCTCACCAGGTATTCCTCTCTGACCCCTTGTCCCTGCAAGAAAATTAATCAAATATGAGTAACAGTGATTTGATAATAAACAGAATGATGAAGACATTTTACCAGTGAAAGGTTATTTACCTGTTTGTCCAAGTGATCCTTGTAGACCCCTTCTTCCAGGAAGTCCTGCAGGACCCTTTGTCACATTTATTCCTGATAATCCTGGAGGACCCGGCAAACCTGGACACATAAAAAAGCCGTGACCAAATGAAGGTCTGTGTGTGTAACGATGAAGGCAGTGTTTCTAAATCAGTACTTTAAGAAAATAAGTTTCAGAAATATCATGAACCTGGACTGACCTTTTACCCCTGGCAGACCCAGATCTCCTGGCTGACCAGGTCGACCATTGAATCCCCTCTCTCCCTGTTTACCCCTGGGCCCTGGAGATCCAGTACGTCCAGGTAAACTTCTTGCCCCAGCTCTTCCAGGAGAGCCACGTTCACCTGAATGAATTATTCAGAAACCTAATCTTGTCTGAAATAAAAAGCTAATTTGCATGATCTTTAGAA
Organism: Cynoglossus semilaevis; assembly: GCF_000523025.1. Lineage (NCBI taxonomy): Eukaryota > Metazoa > Chordata > Actinopteri > Pleuronectiformes > Cynoglossidae > Cynoglossus > Cynoglossus semilaevis. Next base: position 3,387,969 of record NC_024326.1, read on the forward strand.
AAAAGAATGCTAAAGATTTACCTTTTTCTCCTGGAAAACCAGCACTACCAGGATCTCCCACAGGGCCAGCAATGCCACCTGGTCCAGGTAGCCCTATAACACCAGAAGGACCTGGAAAGCCCTGAAGACCCTTTGGTCCATGACCAGGAAAACCTACATCCCCCTTCAAGCCCTTTGGACCCTGGTGTCCTGTTCAACAATAGGTTGGTCATTGGACATAAAATATTGACAAAGAGAAAAAAGACATTTTAAAAGTGAAGCTACTGTTTTTTCTTACCTAAAAACCCTCTCTGTCCAGGATTTCCTGGAGGCCCTGGAGGCCCTGGAGTTTCAATGATGTCACACTTAGCACATTGTGGACCTGGGAAACCAATGGCACCCGGGTCACCGTTGACTCCTGGTTCTCCTTTAGGGCCCGGGCGGCCAGGATTGCCTTGTATGCCTGTATCCCCAAAGAACTTGAATGTTACCAATTGCAATTGGGGTTGATTTTCTTGATTTAAACATAATGTATTAAACTGACCTGGAGTTCCAGGAATTCCAGATAAGCCACGCAGTCCTTTATTTCCAACCACACCAGAGAGACCAGGAAAACCAGGTAGACCAAAGATACCATGACCAGAAGAGAAAACATCTCCTGGTTCACCTTTTCTCCCAGGAAGTCCTGTTAATCCAGGAGAACCATGAGGGCCATCTAGACTGATACCCCTAAGACCTGGGTCACCTGGGTTCCCATCTAAACCTGGTGGTCCTGTTACAGGTTAAAAAAAAAGAAAATCAACCTGATGTCTATTATTAATGACTTGTTTCATCATCAACATACTTGCTCCCATGTTGTTGGAATTTACTTAAAAAAAAGTTATGGTATTACCTGGCAGCCCAACTGCAAAATTACCATTATCTCCTTTCATGCCTTTAGGGCCTTGGAGCCCTGGATGTCCTTGAAGACCATTTCTGCCAGGCCTACCTGGATTTCCTGTAAAGCACACATTAAAAATATTATAAGCTGAATTATAGTGTGCTCAATTTGTGTAAGTCAACTGGAAAATAAGATTTACCTGGGAAACCAGGCTCACCCTTTGGACCCGGAGAGCCGATCTCATTTTCATGGCAGCACTTATCAACTTCCCCTGACATAAAAAATACATTAAGTACAATGTTATTTAAGGTCAGAAATGTCTGATACTGGACCTGAGTTCCAACCAACTTCAGTTTAGTTCCTTCTCGAACCTGGAGGTCCTGGACGCCCCAGAAATCCAGAGGGTCCGGGCGGTCCTGGATCTCCAGTAGGTCCTGGAGAACCCCTTAGACCTGGCAAACCTGGTCCTCTAGGGCCTGCGGTGCCTGGATTCCCTTTAGGTCCAACAACACCAGGGTATCCTTTGGGACCAGGTAGTCCTGCATGTCCAGCCCCCTGAAGAATGACAGTCATGGAGGGACATTTGTCCACAATGTCATCAGGTTTATAAGTTTATAAGTCCAAAGTCTTTAAGTTGTTTTCTGCAAACAGAAACTCATTAATATTTAATATAATATATATTACTGTATATATAGCGATATTAGATATTGCTGATGCATTTTAAAGAACATACAAACATTTGACCTTTTCTTTTTTAAACTCACTGGAAGTCCAGGGTCTCCAGGAAGGCCAGGATGTCCATCCTGTCCCGGCCGTCCTGTTACTCCTACCAGACCAGCATATCCAGGAACTCCTGGGTCACCTTTGGCACCTTTGACAACATGTAAAAACCAGTGAATATTATTACGGTTAATGAAAAAAAGGACATGAAAATTAAATCATTTCACATCTTAGGAGGATTGCTTTGTTATTTTTAAAGACATGAATTATGTGCCAGATGTAACAGAATATTAGTGACCAACAAGAGGAGGATGTTCTGGTGTATGGCTGTACAAATGCTCACCTTTGGCAGCTGCAGAAAATGTGTCACCTTTCTGACCCTTCCGTCCTTTTATACCTAGAACTCCTTTAAGGCCCTGGAAGGAAAAAAAGTGACAGTTTTAACATTGTTCACAAAACTGTTTTGAAGGCTTTTTTGCTAGAATGAGAATAATCTCACTTGAGGCCCAGTGGGACCTTCAGGTCCTTGAAGTCCAGGATCTCCTTTTGGTCCTGAAGCCCCAGGTAAGCCAGGAGGTCCTGTGTAACCTGGTGGACCAGCAGGTCCAACATTGCCCCCACTGAACCTGCATTCACATTCACCTGGGCACCCTGTAGAAGACCAAAACATATTAAAATAAAGTAAATAGTATATTGTCTAATTAAATTCCAATAGAAGAAAGATTTATTATTTATTTCCGCAAGATAATTGCATTCTACCCAAAATACCTCTGATTCCTTTGAGCCCTTTGTTTCCAGTAGGTCCTATGGATCCCGGGTCACCAGGGTCACCAGGGTCACCAGGCTCACAGTGGTAATCTGTTGGATTAATCGACGTCATAATTGTCCAAGAAAAGATTCAACACAAAAGTCATCATATAAATAGTTTAATGAACGTAAACTCACCACCACATCCTTGTCAGGTCCAATTATCAAATTCAAGTTAAACAAAAACAAAATAATTATTTTTTATTTAATACGAGTACAATGCACAAAGACATTTGAATTTTTTTTAAATGTTTTAATTATTTTTTAATTGTTAGAAACAAACATAAATACCTCGGCGACCGGGGAGGCCAGTGACACCTTTGGGTCCAGAAAGTCCTTTACTTCCCTTTGGTCCTAGCAGTGAAATGTGATCAAAGTTGTTGTGTCTTCCTGGTTCTCCTTTGTAGCCTTTTGGACCAGAATCTCCCCTTGGACCAGGAACACCTGGCTCTTCTGGGAAGGTGGGAGTAACAATAAATCAAAATTTAAATTGGATCAAGAATCACAGTTGCCCCTCAAAGAACTGACAACAGTAGTAACTTTCTAACCTGGTCTTATAAACCCTGGGGGGGCAGGTGGCCCTTGCAGACCTCGGTACCCTGGTTCACCTGGTGGTCCAGATGTTCCTGGATATCCACGGTCACCTTTTTCACCTGGAACATTCATGTAATACTGTCAACTTACAAATGAAAAGAAGCCCCACAGTTGTTATTTACATTTATTGCTCGAATTTTATACAGATGGAGATTGTTAAACTTTACAACACAAAAAGTTCTAGAACAAATGCTTTTGTTCTCACCTCTGGCATCACTTCCGTTGTGAAAGTATTCCGGTCCAGGGAGACCTGGTTCTCCCGGGAAACCCTGCAGGAGCACAGTTGTAAATAATTGCACTAACCTAACATAAACAAGCACACGTGTTTATCTACTGATTGAACCGTAGTGATCTATTGAATAGCCACTAGAGGACAGCAGAGGAGAGAAGGTTGGACTACATCCATTTCTGGTAGTGGCAATGTTGTTGCTTGTTGCAAAATGTATATATTGCTTTTTTAAATTTATCTTTTTATTCCGTTTGTCTACATGTTAAGACAGAGCTCACCTTTGGCCCAGTTCCTCCATTGAGACCTGGGAGTCCTTGGTCTCCACGGAAACCCTAAAATATGTAAAATTGTGTTAAAAAATTAATACCAGTACTGTAGGATAACTGAAAATCATAGTAGGGATGGTTACCTCAGGTCCTGGTCGTCCTTCTCTACCAGGATTACCTGGAAAGCCCTGTTGTGGCAGATACAGAATAGTTAAGAAATATAATCTGCATGTATAAAAACACTGAATGTGTGTAAAAAAAAAAAAAAAATCAGAAGAGATTCTTTACTCTAGATCCAGGAAATCCCAAGATTCCTTGTTCTCCCTTTATCCCAAAGATATCCACTCCACCTCCCTGAAGAGAAAGAGAAAAAAATGAACTCTTCTTCACAATCTTTACTTTTATATGCAGAACAACACTCACCATTTGGCCTTTTGGTCCACATAGTCCAGGGAGACCCTTTTCTCCCTATGGGACAGAAGAAGTGAAAAAACATTGTTGTGTTATTGTTGAAGCCCAGGGTTAAAATTTTAAATGTAGCCTTAACCTCAGTTGTATGAGGAAACACTTTGTTTAGAGAAGATGCAGCAGTGGATTATTAAACAGGAAATGAGAATTGGTTTGGAGCGAATCAAGGTCATCAGTGTGTGTTATCTTTGTCTATTTTATATATTAGATCTACCATCAGTGATACGGTCACACGCTTTTATTTACCTGCTGATAAAACACCCATCAGTTGATGTGCAGTTATTAACCATAGCCTCTCATAACCTTGATGGCGTTTAAGACCGAGTATTGCATACTGCATACTACTGCTGATGGTATTCATAGAAGCAGCTTAAAGTCAAATGTATATTTTGCTTAGGCCTTCACCTTGTAGCCTTTGAGTGGAAGAAAATCTGGAGGAAATTCAACAATCTCCTCTGGTCCTGGGGGGCCGGGTGGACCCTGTTCCCCCTGAGATAAAACACACAGTTACACTGAGATTATTTCACAACAAAGACAAATTATGGAAATTTTTGATACAACCATGCTGCGAAAATATAGGTTCTTACATCATCACCTTTATCACCAGCGAATGATCCTCCAGGATTCCCCTACACATAACAAACAGAATGGCTGTAAGGTTTTATTTTACAGTATGTGGCTGAATGTATTACAGACAAAGAGTGTGACACTGACTGGCATTCCTCTGTCACCTGGAGGTCCTCTCAAGCCCTAGACAGATCACATAAACATCACATAAGCTTTCATTCTTAATGTCTCTTTTTGTTTTCTGTTTAACATGTATGAAATATCTTGATTAACAAATTTATTTTTACATCAGGGCCCACGGGACCAGGACGGCCTGGTTGACCTTTACGTCCAACTTTTCCTTTTAAGCCCTGCAGAAAAAACAAACAAACAATGTAAGAATTGATTTAATTCATTTAAAATAGTCACAATAGGAACTTTAAAATACTGTGAGATTTCAGAGAATATATCTCCAAAGGCAACATACAGGTAATCCACGTTGTCCATCTACATCACACGTCCTCTGCGAAGATAACAACAGAGAATAATGTAGCAAATAAGAAATAGGATTTAGGACAAAGTAGGAGTTTTCACAAAGACTAACCCAATTCAATTATGGACTTACAGGAAAACGTGGGACAAAATAAGGATCTCCTTTAATTCCTTTTGGACCAGGCAAACCCTGACAAGTAGAGATAATACACTTTAAAATTACAAATATTAAAAGGGTAGATACCAGACAGGGAAGCTTTAAACATCCATATTGTGATGATTTTATTTAAGTATCTGTCTGTGTCAGGGTCATGGGCAGATGGTGTTAGTACTTGCTATGAGGAATGGTTTTTAGACCGTTTATAGAAACACGACTGTATTTATTGGACACAGATGATTTTAGCAGGAGAAAAGTAGAAAAAAGTATAAACTACCTACCGGTGAACCATGGAGACCATCCAAACCAGGAAT
>NC_024326.1:3393638-3397001 GCF_000523025.1 Cynoglossus semilaevis
AATCCTGGCAAACCAGGGTCACCACCTGCCCCTAGGTGACCCTGAGCAACATTGTTGAGTTATGGTAGTGAATCACCAAAAGTATACCACAAAGTAACTGATAACTGACAAAGGACATATTTCACTTCTTAAAGAAGGGCCTTGTAATAATATTTAACAGTGAGAAAGAAGTAAAAGCTAGTTCCAGTCTACTTCTTGTTTAAAAAAATCCTTACATCTGACTGACATCAGGCATTTCTAGTGGAAACACATTTACTGCATTCAAATATAACCATTAAAAACGTCAATACTTTATACTGTACCTTTACCTCCATGCCTCTACCCTTTATGTCCACTAGAGAGCATTTTAGACACAGTCATAATCCACCGTGGATTATATAACATTTTTCTAGTGGTGCCCAATGAGTAGCTCAGGATCTACCGGTACATTGCAGGGAGTGCTGGTAGATCATGAGCAATTAAATGACAAATAAATAAGTATAAACATAATTCTGTAGAGTGTAGAGTGTAGTAGTCACCACATACTACTGTAAAAATCTGAATCATACCATGCCATAGCTACATGCATTTATGCATCATAATCCAACACATAATCTACATATGATGTATGTTCAGTGAGTATATATGTAACGTCTTCATTAGAGGTGGCTCACTCTCCCCTAGAGCCTGGTCATTTGAACAGTAGCTCCAACGTTAGAAAAGTGTGGACACCCTGTGGTTTAGTTGTAAAATCTTGTCCCCTGAATTAAATAAGAACAAAGATATTTTTGTAAATATACAGCGTTCCACTTACTAATAAGCCGTCATGTCCAGGAAAACCAGGAGGACCGATTCTGCCCTAGAATAAATAATTCAGTACATTTTGAACAGTTGTTGACTAAGTTAGACCAACATGGCAACATTTACGGGAAGATTTACACTAACCCGATCTCCTTCAGGTCCCCTTGGGCCTTGTGTCCCTTCTGCTCCTCTGCTGCCTTTGTCTCCAGGTGGCCCCTCACGTCCCACTGGTCCCATTGGTCCCCGGGGGCCCTGTGTACCTGGCTTACCTGGAGCTCCCTATTAAACAGGAATGTGGCCATTTAAATGAATGGCCTAAATGTTAGATTTGTGTAATTGTAAGTTGTTGATCGAGCATTAATCTTATTAATGGCATTCATCATTTTCTAATTCAATAATGTTGATAACGACTAATCGTCAAAAGAAATAAAATAGAAAATACAAGTAAGCATTCGTACCCGTGCACCTTTGACAGAAAGACACTGACATACGGAGCAGTTTCTCCCCAGACACTGGCCATCAATCTGCCCCTGGGAAGACACATCAACAAAAGTTAAAAAAAAAACACTGTTTTTGAATAAAGTGAGAATTCATTTCACCAAGTTAAGAAAGTATCTATAAAACACTTGCTCAAGAAGAATTGGTATACTCAGTAAAAATCCAATTAAAAAAAATGTAATTCAACCATTCACTTTAATGAATGAACTAAAACATTAAGACCAGCAAACTCTGATTTTATATTTTTAATATAAAAAAAATTCAGTCATTCAGTCATATAAAAAATTGGGACAAGAAACTGATCAGAATCTGCTTTTCAATTCTATGATATTCCAAAGAATCCCTGGGTCTGAGTTTGTTTTGTCAGGCCTCATGGGAACAGAGACAGGTCACTGCAGCACAAACCCTGTTTGCACGGCTACAAAATAAACTTTGATACAGACTTAACAGCCATGATGACATTAGATACTGGATTTATGATTAACCTTAGCATAGCTACTTGAACTTAAGCAGCCAATGCGATGGCTTAATGTTTATGTGGGTGTTGGTGCGGCTGTATGCAAACAGATATTTATAAATATTTACTCCACACGGTTTCCTTGTGGCGATGCACACCTGCAGAAAAGTCTTTAAACGTCTTTAAACGTTTGCTGCTTGAAACTCTAGTGGTCAGAAGGCAACTGTCCCATGATGACGTGTCAAAATGTTCAAACTTCTGATGATATGATATCAATATTTAGAATTTAGTGACTTAAAGTGAAAAGCAACATAGTGAAACTATAAAAAATCCTTAACATTATTTAGCTGATGCCAACATACTGTGGATGTCATGGATTTCAGTCAGAAGCCATTCTGGTGTTTTGTCCGCCCCATATGTAAAAAAAAAAAAAAAAAAAGTTGACACAGTAGTTTGAACAAATTGAACGTGACAAGCTTCACAGTGTCCTGATGTGTTTCATTCATTTTTGCGGGAGCTCAGGCTGTGCTGACTCTGAACATTATCTTCTTTACTATAGAACATATTGATGTCAACTGATTCAAAATTAGTAAGTTTTAATCTGATTAATCATGGGTGGCTGATGATTGATCACAATTATTCATAATTAAAACGTAATTATGTTAAATCATTAATTCAGATAAATGGGCATCGATCATCATAAATGTACGAAGGAAGGAAACAGACTCACTGCACCGAGCTGCTGCACAAAGACGGTCAGTACGAGGATCCACCTGTGAATGTCCAAATATGAAAATGATTCACCAGCAGGTTTTAAAGACAGAATTGACAGTATAATCACATCAGGTATTATTTGGTTCATAGCCTCTGGTCTTTGACTTTTGGGTAATTAGTTACCCTTTGCAATTTTTTTTTTTTTAAGAAATTGCATTTTTATTTTAATGGGTTTTTTTTTCTTACCTAGTTGTGCTGCATTTTGGGTATTTTCTAAGTGTCTCCCCATACCTTGTTATGCTGTGACCACAGTACTTGACCTTTGGCTAAGTTACATCAAGTTCCAGATAATTCCAATGAATATTTATACTAAGGTTGTGCAAAATAAAATTCTAACTCTGTTTCCATCTGTCAATATTATACAGAAACCAACAGAATGAGTGGCAATAAAATAAATACCTAAGGGAGATTTCAGTTAATCTGTTTGTGTGTGTTGTTGCACCATGTCTGCTTGGAGCAGCTCCACATCAATAACACGGTCAGCCCAAGCTATCATCGCACTGCAGGTGGAGCTCTTATGCGTTATTGGAAGGAGTGCAATTAAAGGCTAAATTTACACAAAGCACCAGGGTGGAATTGAAAATGTGCTGAATAAACAGACATCAGATTTGTCTGTGTACAGAAATGTCTACAATATTTATGGCTAAATTAAATATTGAAGAGTAAATATTATAAAATATATTGCAGTGAGACTCACCCCAGGGAACAAAAACCAAAAATACCAAAAAAGGAGCTCATCTTAATTATGTTTGCTTCACAGGTGAAATGCCCCCTATAGTGGACATGGAAGAAGACTTAATCTGTTGGTAGAGAGATATTTAGCATTTCTATATATATATACACTATATATATAT
>NC_024326.1:3397081-3429875 GCF_000523025.1 Cynoglossus semilaevis
TTTACCTACTGTACATAAATCTTTACTCACCCAAACTCCCGGGCTGAGAATTTCTACATGAAGACCTTCTGCAGTGGAGGTGGTGAGAGTTCAGTCACAGACATGATAGTGAGATGAGGAAGAAGAGTGTCAGCTACAGTTAGCTGCGTTACCTCCTACCTCCTTCAGAATAAAGTTAAACAAAGTCTCTGGGCTGATCTTCCTAATCAAACACCGAAGACACATGAGAATCCTTGAATTAAGTTTTACTACTGACCGGAGATTGTCTGTGCTGCTGCAGTGGGCATCTCTTTTAAACCTGTGGCTGAAGAGGATGATCAGAAGCTTCTTCATCACCTCTGCTTTTCTCCTGAACCTCATGTTTGACTGAAGGAAGATGAGAAGACCAGTGGTTCCTGTTCCTGTGGTCCTTTGTGCTGTGATGCTGATGAGCGCTGGGGCTAAAAACGTAAGAACTTTTTTCTTGCCATTACAAAAACAATCAATTTGAATAATAACATCATCTTCTTACTTCAACCCTGGAACGTCCCTACTGCCGTTATAGTAGCATCAATAACTTGTTTGTTTTTACTACAGTAGATATGACTGTGTTTCTACTAAATTACTAAGCACAGATTTAAACGCAAACATTGACATCTACAAAGTCTGTTTGTCTGTTTTTTCCTCCATGTTGGTTGGGCTTTTAACAAGATATTATGGAGGGAAGTGTTTTAAATATGTAAAAATAAAAGTGTTATAAGTGCACTGGACCGAAATGGAAAATCTGTTCTTTTAAGAGAGAAGAATACAGTACATGAGATGTAAGAAAGCTTGTCTTATTTTCCCCCTTGTTAAACACAGACTCCACGCTCAAGTGCAGCAGAATTCATTACCTGCTTTAATGAGACACTTAAACCTATCAGATGAATTGTTTCTGACTTAATGCCTCCATTCCTGTTCCACTTCGACTCATGGCTTGATTTTAGCCACAATAATAAAAATACACAATGATGTTGGTCACATATCAACAAACCACTGCTCATTTGGCCCAGACGATAACAAAATAGGCCACACATGTAAATGGCAGAATTCCAATAATGACAAATGTATCAACACTGTCGACTCATTCCAAGCCATATACAATTTCATCTGAATTTCCTCTATAAATATATACATTTATATATGTTTTTATCTTTTCTTTAGTCCTTGTCATTTTTGTTGTGACTTGTAGATTTCATATATATATTTAATTATTATTTTTAATAATAATAATTATTATTATTCTGCTTTATTTTCTGTTTAGTGTGTTTGCAATGGACAATTGCGTTGTCACTGTGAAGGAGTGAAGGGCAACAGGGTGAGAACCTTGTTTTTTATTCTGATTGGCATACGACATTTTAATAAATAAATGCAAATGTATGGTTAAATATATATTTTTAATCACTCACCCACTTCTTCTCCGTCCAACACAAACAGGGCGACAAAGGTTTTCAGGGAATTCAAGGTCTTCCAGGACCAGAGGGCCGTCCGGGATCAGATGGTCGTGTTGGACCAATGGGATTTCTGGTGGAGCTCTTTTGACTTTTTTTATTAAAAGACAAAAAACAAAACTTTTAATTTAATGTATTCCACACTACAAGAATGCACTACTATAATTTCAAAAATATCTGACTGCTGTCTTCACCAGGGAAACACTGGGCCTGATGGACCTGCGGGGCCAAAAGGAGATCTGGTAACATAACTGTGTATACCATGTGTGATTATAAGTGAGTGATTGGATCCCATGAGAATGTGGGCCACTTCAGACGAAAATACAACTTTCATTTGTATAGTCTACGGATTGGTTATGTGTCGTCTCATACCATAATAAATGCTTGAGTGTATGTCAATGACCACTGTCATTCCAGGGACCTGAAGGTAAAGAAGGATTTGCTGGGGCCCATGGTTTTCCTGTGAGTCTCAGTGTCTTCACCATCAACCCTGCTGCTTAAAATGACTTTTCTTTTCATATAAACATGTACGATTGTGCCACAGGGTTTACCAGGTGTACAAGGACCTCCAGGCCCTCCGGGTTTCCCAGGATGCAACGGAACCAAAGTAAGCATCTGCATCACGGATAACAAATAAATTGGATTTATGGGGAGAAGTAGTGAAAGTAGAGAATATTATACACAGTATGGATTTAGAAACGAAAATCTGAGTTGACCACACCATCGGACGACAGATTAATAAGGTGCTTTCAATGAGGTACTGTTGAAATGTCTGCTGTATTTTACATACGAGTGGTTACGATGAGGAGTAGTTTCACAGTTTTAGTTGTGTTGACTGTTTAATGATGGTCAGACTGTTAAAGGATGAGGAGGAGTGACTAAAGTACTGATGTAGTAGAAAAATGAATAGGAATTCTACTCTTTTTTTTTTACGCACATTTAATTCTTATAGGGAGATGATGGACACCCTGGTGTTCCTGGAGCAAATGGCCGGAATGGAAACCCGGTGAGATATAAAAATAATTCAAATTTATTTTATTTTATTTTTATATGTAACTCCTCACATATTTACCACCAGGTGTTTATGTTTACTCTTTATCCTGTTTTTCGTCCCAGGGCCCACCAGGTTTACGTGGACCAAAGGTAAAAGTATCACATTGTACGTAAAAATATAGTTTATACTGAGCTGTAGAATCATTCAGCATTGACATTGCATTACAATTAACATATTACCTGACAATGTCCATGTCACAGTCACACTGTGCAGTATGTTTGAGGTTTACATTTAAAAAGTCAGTACATTCCATTATTATTGTGTGTTAAAGACCAGTTAATTTGCATGATTAATTATGAAAGCAGCAATAAAAATTAAATCCATGAGGTGTGTCAAAAGTCTGGCCAGCGGGCCAACTGTGGGGCTTCAACAGGTTTTATATGATCCTGACTAAATTTGACTTTAAAGTAGTCAGTCATACCAGCCCAAGATACTTCACCTCTTGACATTTACAGTAGTATTAGAATAGCTGTTGTTTGCTGTAATGTTTTTATAGTTATAGATTAATAATTAATAATTAATATTCCTTTTTTTTTTCTAAAAGAAAAGACAGAGCTGATGTCAGACAGGCTGGTGTTCAATGAACACAGCTCAAATCCTCTCACTATTGATTCTGCTCCTCCACTAGTTGCTGAGGATGTGGTGAAACAGTTGTAGGGTTTATGTGATCGATTCCGCTCCTGAAAGCGGTCATTGGAATTCTGAGCACAGTAGAGTACTTTACTTCAACTGTTACATTACTGCATTTCTGTAATTAGCATTTGTGTTGTTTGTGGTAGGTAAAAAAAATAAAGTCAACATTTTTTTATTTATTTTAAAGGGCGATACTTTGGTGTCTGAGCCTTTTGTGGGGCCACCTGGTAGAAAAGGAGACCCGGTAAGGATAAAAAAACAAAAACAAAAACGGATCAAACTCAAAACTGAATTAATCGTGGTAATGATTATTGATAGATAATTTGGATTAAAATCCTGCTTTGTATTTTAGGGTCTGCAAGGTGAGCCTGGAAATCCAGGAGAACCTGGAGACCGTGGACCAAGAGGATCAGACGTAAGTATAGATTTTTGATGTCACATTAAAATATAAACAAACTAATGAACAACAGACAATATCTTTGTAATGATCGCCTGCCACTTTCATAAACAGGGACATTCCGGCCGTCCAGGGCCTCCAGGATCCAAGGTGAGGCCAATGAATATTTTACAGGAGACTGTACGTGTGCACCGGCTCTGACTGGTTTCCCCTGTGTATTTACTGGGCGTCCAAGTAGCACAGTGAGAAAAACAGCCTAAAAGCACAGCTGTAGGTGTTTGGAGCACTGACTGTTCATGCTCTTATCATAATTGACACTGTTCACACAACTGGGGAATTATAAACAACTCCTGTCTGTACACATAGGTACTGGATTATCAGTGAGGAAGTACTCTCAAGGTTACAAAAGAGAATTTTTTTGCCCTTTTCCCGATAAAACCATAATAATACAAATACTGGGAAATAGGAGACAGACAGAACAATACAGTCCTGCAGTTGGTGGAACATGAGAAAAGACAAGATAATGACTGTTTGAGAACATTGGGATACAAACAAGGCACAATCTTACATTTTCCCATCCCTTTAGGGTCAGGAAGGCACTGGGGGTTTTCCAGGACCTCGTGGACCAAAGGTATTGTTATTTACAGTCAAAGTGTTCTTAAATTGTTAAGTTGGAATTGTCATTTAAAATGATTGCACACACGCTAGAATTGTCTTTGTTCTACTGGCTGCTATAGGCACCGCTTTAACAAACCCTCTGTTTGATGCAGGGCAGAACAGGACCATCTGGATCACCAGGGCCACCAGGACGGATTAGGGAGTTTTCCACTGAGACACAGGACCAAATTGAGGTTTGATCATTGCAAAGACGTAACAACAAGATTTCCTTTTGTCTTTGTTTTGTTTTTTCTTTTTGTAGAATTGAAATAGACAGCATGTTTTAAACATTTTTGAGTTTAATTAAAATATATATAGAGAAGAGTTTAAAGCAGCTGATCCAAACTCCTGGCCTGGGGACCACTTCTGGTCCGCCAGCTCCTAAAATCTGACTTGTGACTACAGAAGAATAATTGCAGGTGATGTTATTATATCTGCTGGTCTATTGTGTAACATGACATTTTCCCAAACAGGGAGTGAAGGGGGATAAAGGGGACGCAGGAGAAAAGGGCTGCAAGGGTGAAAGAGTAAGTTTTCTCTCCCATTTTTAGTCTCTTTTGCACTTTGATCTGACATAATCTGATAAAAACACATCGGAGGGGATTTCACCCGATCCTTCACTTTACAGGGGGCCGTCGACGAAAGCTCTCACATCAAAGGGTCAAAAGGAGAGATTGGACAGCAAGGCCCGGAAGTAGGATTCAAAAGACAACAGTAAAATGAATGGAATATATTGGTGTCTGAAATTTAAAAAAGAGACATTTTTCAGATCTTTCCTTCAATGTAACAATATTTTCCCCTCACCTTGCATTAATAATAACATGTTAGTGTTCTTTCAAGAACCAAACTGCAGAGGGCACTAATGCAGTATTACAATCAGTGATAACTGATGATCTGTTTCACCGTCTGATGACTGAAAAACAAAGTAAATTTAAACATTTTAAATAAAAGTTAAATATTATAGCTATAGACGTTTTTACATCAAATTAAACAAAGATAACTTCAAAACCACAACTGTATTTGTAATGTATTTAACTCTGGTCTACTGGCCATGCTCTTATTACCTAAGAATAAAATTATGAAGGAATTTAAGATATTGTCAATATTGTTCCAGGGAAAACCTGGTAAGAACGGTGACCCTGGCCCAGCTGGACATCAGGTACTTCACTACTCCACCCCCTGTGTACAGTAGCTACAGAATGTGTCAGTGTGTTCTTAATATTCAATTTCCTATTGTTTCATTTAGGGAAGACCTGGTCCTAGAGGTGATCCAGGGTATCCAGGGAGACAAGGAGGAGTGGTCAGTGACTGGTCAGTTCCCAAGTTAATATTTGCTAATGTTTTTGTAACACACTTTCTTTTCTGGACTCTATTTTAGGGGGAAAAGGGAGCGCAAGGTTCAACAGGTCAACCTGGAAAAGTAAGTTTATTATCTTTTTATTTTACCTACCCACATTTATGAGTGCTATTTAAAATATTTCAAATTTGAAATAACAATATTATTATTATTATTATTATTATTATTATTATTATTTATGCAGCATTGTCACATTGATACTACTGCTCTTTAGAACATATTATATAAATTGTCCAACTGATTATTTTATTGAAAATCCAATAATAATCTTCACAATACTAATTGTTATTTTTTCCCTCTGATTGTACTGTATAAAATATGTCTGATGTTAATTTTAATTCCCAGATTGTATTTTTAATAATAATGACATCTAAGCCAGTCACAAGAGAGAAGCTTTGTATTGCAGTAACATCAAGCACTAAAAATGTAAACTTTTATTTCTTTTTCACAATATGCCTCTGTTATTTCACCTGATGAACATAAGCTGGTACTGATAATACTTTGTATCTGTGATTTTAAACTTTGCGCATTTATGGACAATTTCGTATTCAGCGAGTGTCATGGTGGCAAATGATGTTCTATCATAACATAACACTGGAACATGTGAAGTGATAGATGTGGGAATTGTTTCTGAGAAAATAATCCATTTTATCCATCAGCCATCAGCCCACTCCACTCCACTCCAGATATATAGACCTCTTTTCACACAGAATATTCTCTACAGCCTTTAACCAACAGGGATTCTGAAACAAAAGTCAATTTGCAGCAGAGACCCAAATCTTCAATGCTAAGCAGAAGTCACTTTAATGGTTAAACAGATGTGGTTGGTTAGCGATGCCATTTCAAACTTGAAGAAAAGTTTTTTATCTTCCCCAATTATCAGTGAGTGGTTGTCTACATTTGGGAGTGTGGAGAATAAGATTGGTTTATCAGTGAGTGAGTCAGCCTCAAACAATTTAAATCTGCAAATTCACCCTTTCCAAAAAGTTCCTGTGGATGTGCCGTGGCTTGAACACATACCTTTGTCTGCAGGTGTACGGAACTGTTCCTGTGCCACTTAAAGGATATCGTGGAGACCCTGGACCCCCTGGTCATCAAGGACCCCCTGGACATCAAGGTATGGAATAAAAATAAAGCAAATTTCCTTAACCGTGTTCAAATTAATATTGTTATTGTTTTGTTTTTTTAAATGTAATTGTTGTAGCATTTTGATAAACTACAATGTTGGAACCGTAACATAAAAGGTATTTTTCATCCTCTAGGTGTTGTGGGTTTTCCTGGACCAGATGGACTTCCAGGTCTGTGGTATAAGCTAGACTGCATTGAAAAATACATAATAATTTAGTATACTTCTCTCAGCCAAAATACTAACGACCTCTGTCATATTAAACAGGCCGTGTATCTGGGATTCCTGGACCAGGTCCACAAGGTCCTCCTGGATTCATAGGTCCAAAGGGAGAACCTGGAGAGCCTGCACAATATAATAACGGACCGCCAGGTGTAGACGGAGATCCCGGTGATCCAGGACCTCCCGGTGATCCAGGCCTACCTGGACCCCCAGGAGACAGAAGTAAGTGAAACTCCTGCCCGGAGAATATATTTGACATTTAAACATATTTTATTATACTACTATGTTTTTGTTTATTCCAAATGTTTTTATAACATTAAGACCACAGGACAGAGGTAATTATTAATAAATAAAACTATGAATAAATATTAAACCCTGTTAAAGTTTACTTTCGGTTTGAATTAATTATGTTGATTTTTCAAAATTTGGAATTACCTGCATCGAGTTGGCTACTATAAGTACTATGACCAGTGTTTCTGCACAGCAACATGTAACTAATAATACATAATATATTTACTGGCTGAAGAGTATCTATTTTAAGAGTATTTATTTTATAAATAATAATAATAATAATAATAATGAAACCATAGACTAGTTAGTCAAATGGACTAAGATGGACTGCACTGTTCACAGCTAACAGAGTAACCAAAGCTCTACCAGGACCAAAGGGAGTGAAGGGTGTCCTTGGACTTCCAGGTTATGATGGAAGATTTGGAATCAAAGGTGAAAACTAATTTAATTTCACTGTTTCTCTTGTTATAAATCTTGGGCTGACACAAGAGTTCTGTTCTTTACAGGAGTGAAGGGGGAGCCATGTTATGAATGTACAGGACCAGGACCAGCAGGACTACCAGGTCCTCGTGGTCCACCTGGAAGTCCAGGTAAAGTCATTGAATGACAAATGACAAAAACAATTCCCTTCTACATAAGTTAAATAAACATTTCTGTTTACGTGTGTTGCCAAGGCTACAATCAGACACCAGGGGACAAAGGTGATCCAGGATCCCCAGGACACAGAGGTTCACTTGGAAGACCAGTGAGTTACTAGTGTCACTGTTTTAACAGCTTTTTGGTTTTTGGTTTTGTTTTGTTTTTTCCAAATGTGTAAATTCTATGAAAGGGTCCAGTTGGTGTACCAGGATTACCCGGCCTTGCAGGGCAAAAGGGAGAATCCCAGGTCTATAACACACCTAGAATTAAGGGAGAGAGAGGCGACCCAGGACAGCCTGGCCTACCTGGTACTAGTGGTATACCAGGGTTCCCTGGGAAACCTGGTCATAAAGGCAACCGAGGCCCTCCAGGGGACGCTGTGAGACCATTTGACTCATCAGTATTTATACGTTCATACATTTTGGCTTTACATTTTTCAAAAATGTCTCTCCTTTTTTCAGTATCCATTTCCAGGTTTTGTTGGAGACCGTGGTTTCCCAGGTGAACCAGGACCAACCGGCAGACTAGGACCAGCTGGCCTCCCAGGGCCTGTAGGATATGGGCCTACTGGACAACCAGGATATAAGGGGAATATTGGTGTACCTGGTTTGCCAGGAGAGCCAGGAAGTCCAGGTTAAACAAAACCAGATTATGTTGTAATTAATGACAAACAGACTTTGGTTCAAGTGTTGTTGGTTTTTTTTTAACTGACAAAGATTCATTAATATAATAGTTCAATATATTGTATTATAATAGATCTGAGAAAATCAGTAATAAAAAATCAGTAATATCAATGTCTATTTACATGTTTGTGAGTAGGCCAGAAAGGAGAACCACTCATTCACACCAAAGGACTTCCTGGACCACGTGGATTTCCAGGCCAAACTGGTTCACCTGGAAACCCAGGTCAGTGTTATTGTATTGCAAATACATTTATATGTGAAATAGATAAATTAAATGATCTTACCAAGTGCCCAACCACAAACAACAAGGTCACGAAGGAGTGCCAGGAACCTCAGGATCACCAGGTCCACCTGGACAGAAGGGGGAACGAGGTCATCTGTCACTTCCAGGAAATCAGGGAATCCAAGGACAAAAAGGTGATTAAACAGCTAAGATGAAAAAGAAACATATCCTTTACCCAGCTGCTCTGTCAGGCACTTTAAAAGTTGCCTTGGCAATGCTTGAAAATGTGTATACCTGTGTGTGCGTGTGTGTGTTTTCAGGAGAAAAAGGGCAGCCAGGTCTTCCTGGTCCTCCTGGTAGGGGTCTGTCTGGCCGACCTGGTCTACAAGGCCCTCCTGGAGCTCCAGGATTAAAGGTCAGGGGCGTTTGGATTTATAAAACTTTCTTGTCCTCTACAAATAGTAGAAAACAGCAAAGGTAACAATAAAAATATTGTAGAAATCATGATGGAATATTTCATTACCATAGAACAATATCAGTTTTTAAGGAAATATGGTTCTCAGTGTATTTATTTCAGCATAAAAGTAGAAAATACATCGAACAAAAATTACAGAGCACAGTCCCTCACACGGTGAAAGGTTAAATTAACTCTGAAAGTTGCATAGAAATTATTGATATGAATAATGAAATATTGAGCTTGTATACATTTGACTTTTAGGGTGATGGCCAGTGGGAAAAACGTGGTATCCCAGGTCTCCCAGGGGCCACAGGTGAACCTGGAGCTCAGGGGCCTTCAGGAGATCCTGGAGGTTCTGGTCGACCTGGGAGCCCTGGTCCAACTGGAACCCCAGGTTTTCCAGGAGAAAAAGGTACAAATGCCTTTTCAAATACTGCACATGGTATATACGGTATATGGCTAAAACACCTGGTACACTGACTGCACAATGTTATGGTAAATGCAGGAAGCAAAGGTATCATAGGCCCCCCAGGACTGCCTGGGAACAAGGGCTTATGTAACATATCTGGACCAGCCGGATTTCCAGGACCAGACGGTTATCCAGGATTACCAGGTTTGTTGATAAAATCTGGAAAAAAATTGAAAAAAATTGCAGCTACTTCAGATAAACAGTTACAACTAAAAAAATTAAATATATATATATATATGTTCTCACTTCTTACTACACTGTTGATCTAACAGGACAGAATGGCTTACCTGGAGAGAAGGGAACTCAAGGTCTTCCAGGGTCAGGTCATCCAGGTCGGTGTGGTGAGACTGGTGACCCCGGTCCATCAGTGCTAGGTTTTCAGGGACCTCCTGGACGAAAAGGATTTAAGGGACAAAACGGTGTACATGGACAACCAGGTCCATCAACTGTTTTAAATAGACCTCAGTACTGTACACACAAGTGTGTTTCCCATCTTTAAATTTTTTTCTGTTGCAGCTTTCATATGATTTGTATTCATTCAAGGTCCAAAAGGAGACCGTGGACCAGATGGTTTACCAGGATATGGACCAGAAGGGCTGCCTGGACCTATAGGACCACCAGGACAGTTAGGTAAAACTTATATTCAATACATTTTATATTAAATACAGAACTGGTTAATAACACATTTAATTTGAAACTTACCTCTCTTCCAGGTATTGATAATTCAGTGCAAGTGCAGGTATGGTCTGAAGTTTTTAGGAAAATGACCCCATGACCTTTACTCTCACAGGTTCCCCTGGTCGTGATGGAGCTAAGGGTGCCCAAGGTCCTCCAGGCATCCCTGGGGAGCCAGGACTGAGGGGTCCTTCTGGCCCTCTATTAGGGACACAAGGAGACACTGGTGTTTCAGGTCAAATGTTTCTATAAAGACTATACAGTAGAATAGACACGGGAAGATAAACTGGAAGACTAACATTTAACATGTATTGAAGTGTGGTACCTGAACACACCTTTTAGAATGAAAAATGAATTAGATTTGTTTTTTTTAATCATATCTGTCTCCATAGTTCATATATACAAGTTATGGGTAAAGTTCAATATCATTTCTTGACGATACTTAAATCATAAAAAAAATCCACATGGCGTGATTCAAGTAGAAGTTTTTAACAAGAGCTAGAACAAGTTAAAGAGCAAAACATTAGGTATAAAACAGAAAATATTAGCAGGAAAACTATTTAACAGATTGAAGGCAGCATGAAGATGAAAGA
The DNA here is from genome assembly GCF_000523025.1 of Cynoglossus semilaevis. Taxonomy (NCBI): domain Eukaryota; kingdom Metazoa; phylum Chordata; class Actinopteri; order Pleuronectiformes; family Cynoglossidae; genus Cynoglossus; species Cynoglossus semilaevis. Next base: position 3,408,027 of record NC_024326.1, read on the forward strand.
GGGGTGTTCCACAGTCTCGTAGCTACAGCGCTTCAGGATCAATTTCCTCTTGTTTAAAAAAGGGGCATTTGAGAGAGAGTGAGGCTTACCTTGGCATGGACTTCTAAAGAGAACCTCCAGGTGCAAGTCAACAGAGACTGATGACTATATGGAGGACAGTAAGTGCCTGTGGCAGCAACACAGGATATGTAGAGGAGAATGTGTGCCTCTAGAAACAAAATAACATAACAATAAGGACTTCAGCTTTAGAATGGATCACAGATTAAAAAAATATTTGAAAAAAATATGCAGCAACACATCGTGTGTTCATTCTTCTGTGTTTGTTAAATGCCCTGCAGCCTGAAGGCGGTCAAGCTCCTTCCTATTTGAGCAATAAAAATATAATACCAGTAGTCAAAACGAGATGATATAAATAAAACCTGTATATTATCTCCAGCTCGGTTTTTACAGCAGATTTGACACTTATCTGAACTGAAAAAGCAGTTTCTTATTCTTTAATAAACTTCTTGTTCCTAGCGCCTTTGGTAGGAAAGCTGTTACTTACAGTACCTCTCTCCTAATATTTTTCTAGGATACGCTGGTCAATCTGGTTGCTTTGGAGATCCTGGAAATATTGGGCCAAAAGGACGCAGAGGCTTAGAAGGACCGAGAGGAAGTGCTGGACCAAGAGGTCTTGGTTTGATATTGTTTTATATGACTTTTTGTTTTTCTCCATTTGTTTAAGTTTTTTTTATTATTATTATTTTCACATTGTGTGTGCCTTTGCTCAGGGCCTCCAGGGGATCCAGGCACTGATGGATTCAAGTTGTCAATGGGTACTCCAGGACCTCCTGGACTTCCAGGAGATCCAGGAGTCTTAGGACTACCTGGTAAGATGGGCTTGGAGAGGAATATATCAAAAGAAAAATCTAAATTTTTCTTAAAATAATTTATTTCACTATAAAGTACTGTTAAAAATAACAAACTCTACTGGATGTAACATGCAGCAAAAATGGTTTACCTCAGGTAAAAAAGGACTTAAGGGAGAACCAGGAATCAGAGGAGGGCCGGGCTTCCCTGGTTCACCAGGTTCTACTGGCCACAAAGGAATTAAAGGAGAACCATGTGACTGTGAACATGGACCGCCTGGAGAAGTAGGACAAAAGGTAGTGATGATAAAAATAATGTTGTTGATGCAAATGTTCTGACATTTTTCATTAAAAATCTAAGTAGTTCATCCTCTGTCTTAAGGGTGAACCAGGACTAACAAATACTACTGGGATGAAGGGTCAAAAAGGTCAACCTGGTGTCAGTGGAAGAGCAGGCATATCAGGAAGTGATGGACCAAAGGGGAATCCAGGACCTGATGGAGAAAATGGTTAATAATTATTTGCAGTATTTTTTTTTTTTTTTACCTCGTATACCACACTTTTCCTACTTGTGTATTTTTGTGTCCACCTGATTGTCTTTTTCAGGTCCCCAAGGTCCTAAAGGAGCTAAAGGCTCAACTGGACCTCCTGGAATAAAAGGACATCCAGGACCTCATGGTCCACCAGGCAAAGCTCTTTCAATCAAATATCATTCATATCTGCTGTTTTAAACCTACTGATCATTTAAAAAATATGGACTTCAAACAAGACTATTGTTTATTATTATATATTATTAAGTTTTATTTTTACTTGTACCTTATGCTCCAACATCAACCTCAGGGATCCAAGGACTACCAGGTGTCCAGGGTTATCCGGGCCCAAAAGGCAACCAAGGCCGGGATGGGATCCCTGGTCCACCTGGACAGAAAGGCGACAGTAAGACATTTGTCATATTTATAGAGCTAGGCTCTCTCACACAACCCTACAGGTTTTTACTGACATTCAGAACGTGCTTATTTTTACATTACACCAAAGTTGTAAATGTATTCAGAGGTTCATTGTTTTTTGTTTTTTTAACCTATTTGCTCTGTAGCCATTACTATAGCGACACCAGGAAGACGTGGTGACACAGGTCGACCAGGTGAGTCACAGGTAAAATGGTTTTATCCTCATGACTTTTTGTAAACAGAACGTTACTCAATTATTTCCTCCGTCTGTTATATTAGGCCCCCCGGGGAACCCTGGTCCACCTGGCCTGTCCATGACAGGAAGTCCAGGACCTACAGGAGACAGAGGAACTCCAGGTCAATGTGGGACCAATGGCTTAAGGGGAACACCTGGAAGAGAAGGGACATGTATTCCTGGATCAAAAGGAGATCAAGGCTTACCTGGAAATCCTGGTCTGCCAGGTCAGGAAACGTATATGTTCCAAGGATAGGTTCTTAACACATACTACAGTATAACACCTGTAAGAAAAACATTTTTATTTGTATGTTGAATGAGTAAAAAATCATCAACTTTGAAGCAGAATCGTGTAGCAACTGTGGCTACTCTCACATTTTAAAATGATTTATCTTTTATTTATGGGCAAACACACTATAATACTTTAAAGAACATGTGAATAATAATAAATATTATATATATATATATATGTGTGTGTGTGTGTGTGTGTGTGAGTGTGAGTCTGTACTGCATTGCAATTTTTTTTTTCTGACATTTCCAAACACAGTTGAGGTGCCTTTCTTTACAGGGTTACTGTATCAGGACTTCTTCCATCAACTTTTTACTCACTTTTTATGTAGGCAGTCCTGGCATTCCAGGACCTTCATATCCCAGAGAACCTGGATTAAAAGGAGACAGAGGGAACATGGGTCATTCAGGAAACCCAGGTCACAGTGGACCACCAGGAGATCCAGGTCCCCTAGGACCGGCTGTATGTGACAGAATATATATCATAGTCTAGTCAAATCCTGCTTTATGTTAATTTTCTTAGATTATAGTAATGTCAAGTATACCCTGTGGTTACATAACATGTGATACTGATAAATTTACCTCTGAGTCGTGAAAAAGGTAACTCCAATGCCTGTGCTATATAAGTCTAATCCTTGACTTTTCATTGTTCTTTGTTTCCCCAGGGTGAAAAAGGCAGACCAGGAGGCCCGGGGCCTAAAGGTGATTTTGGTCCTCCAGGATTCCAAGGGCCTCCAGGTAATCTATCATTTCTACTGTCAGTGCTTAAATTAGGTGCTCTCTTTGAATTTCTGCACAGACAAAGGCAGATCTGTCACCAGAGAAGACAAATAGATTCGCTATTGATTTATGTTCTAATATGTGAAAGGAAATACAAATGGGACCCGAAATGAAGGAGAAAGAATGAACAGATGTATGAGGAAGAGATTTTCTGCCATGTGCAAAGATGTAAAATGAGGAATATATGTGTGATTTAAGGTTGTATTGGAGACCCTGGATACATCGCAGGCCCACAGGGTCCTCCTGGATCAAAAGGTTTCCCCGGACCTCCTGGTACATGATACATCTGTCTTACTACTAAGTCATAGAAGAGGATTCAACTAAGATTCACAGTTTAGCAACTTACACATCAATATTTTCCTTTCTAATTTCCTAACAATTCTTTGAACATGGCTACAGGGCGAAAAGGTGAACCAAACTTTCCCAGATTCAAACCTGAGCCAGGACCTCCTGGATTACCTGGTCTCCCTGGGAACCGAGGACCTGCAGGGATCAGTGGACTGTTAGGACCGCCTGGACTTCAAGGTACAAAATTTAGCTTTATTTCATACCTAGTTTGATTTCTGAGGTTACCCTGGTTAAGGTTGGTTAAGGTTGCTGCTTTCCATTGCACTGTGTATTGCTGGATTCAGGAAAGCCAGGCATTAAAGGAGCACATGGTTCAAGTCCAATTGGACCTCCAGGTTTTCCCGGCATCAAAGGAGATAAAGGAACAGCAGGACTTCCAGGTACGTGTTTGTCTGTCTAGATATACGAAAACACATTTAAAAAAAAGCATGGAATGTGTTACAGGTTTCTGCATCTAATATACATGGGTTTGTGTACTGGTATAAATATGTACATATTTGGCCACATATTGATACCAGCAACAGTGTTGGTACATCATTATTCACATTATGTAACAATAACAATCATTTATTTTTATTATCTATTTCTATTTATGTAATGACTTCCTCTTCAGGTTTAGAAGGAAGACCTGGAAACCCAGGCCACAAAGGACTTCCAGGACTTCCAGGACTTCCAGGAAGAGATTTGCCATGTTTTGTTGACAGCTTTATGATAACCAGACACAGTCAGAGCATTCACGTACCAGACTGTCCTTATGGCTCCACCCTCATCTACTCTGGTTACTCCCTTCTCTTCATCAATGGAAATGAGCGAACTCACGGTCAGGACCTTGGTAAGAGCATGGAAACAACACAGTACTGTGCTGGGTCAGTGCAATGAAATATAAAAACATTTTTATGTCTCTCTTCCAATACTTGAAATTGTCTCAGGCACAATGGGAAGCTGCCTCCCTCGTTTCTCCACCATGCCCTTCCTGTTCTGTGACACAGAAAATAACTGTCGCTATGCCTCTCGTAATGACTACTCATACTGGCTGTCTACTGACACTCCTGTGCCAACCGACATGGTCTCTGTCACAGAAGATAGGCTGGCATCCTACATCAGCAGGTGCATCCACACATACTGTATATTTATATCCCCTGTGTATCCAAGGAACTCATAAAAATGGATTCCTACAGTATATGTCAAAGTGAGAGCAGAAGCAGAAAAACAGAACAACAGTAAGGCTGCACAGTGTCATGCCGGTCCAGGCTCTGGTCTGACTGTGAACCAGAACTCTGCAACTTTAGGACACAGCTGGGAATGTGATAGAGTTCATAGTTCAGCTCTTTTACTTGTTTCCCCCACCATGGGAATCTGCATTAATAAGAAAGATGCAGACTCTTGCATATTTTCGAGGCATCAGTCTGGGTGCATACGGACGTTTGACATTTCCGTGGTACAATTTTTCTTTTCTTTTTTTACTTTAGGGCACACAATACACAACACTAACTGTAAACCAAATGATAAAATATTTATATATGTATATGTATTGTCAAATACAATGATTTGACTATTTGACTTCTGTTCAACTCCAACTACAATGTCTCCATGTATCTATGGTTTCAGGTGCTCAGTGTGTGAAATGACTTCCAATGTCCTGGCGGTCCACAGCCAGACCACTCTGATACCTCAGTGTCCCCAAGGATGGGAATCTCTGTGGACTGGCTACTCATTTGTCATGGTAAAGAAAAGCATTATGTCCCTGCACCATGTTGTTTTTTTCTATTGACTTTCATCTATTGCAGCAAACAGGCGCTGGTGCCGGTGGCTCCTCACAGCCTCTGGTTTCTCCTGGCTCCTGCCTAGAACATTTCCACCAAGTGCCCTTCATTGAATGTCATGGCAAAGGAACATGTAACTACTATCCCGACTCCTATAGCTACTGGCTGGCCTCTGTGGATCCCAACAATATGTTTAGGTAAACTGACGTTCATTAAGCAGAATCATCCAAATCATGTAAAAATCACAGTAAATTTAAGTGTCATATTTAATTCTTCACACGACTATTACAGATATTTTCCGTTGCAGTATAACTTTCCAGGCAATTCTCTTAGACAATAGTTTTGTTGATTTTAATGACTTCCTGCTCTGAATCTACGCCCCCATATAATAAAGTTTTAGTGTCTATTTCCATAACAGTGTGAGTTTGGTTTTTCTTCTGCAGGAAACCAGTTCCACAGACCGTGAAGGGAGACTCTTTACAAAGTGTCATCAGCCGATGCCGGGTCTGTAGAAAACCATTTTAGAAGTTTAATATTTTTATGTTTTGATGTCTAAGAAAAACTCTTGCTACTGCCAAATATCTACTGCCAATTGCTATATCTACTGCAAATTATATCCATTATATTTGAAGGATTGTGTAGTGTCACCAGAATGTACTGGTTCTTTATAGTAATACGTTTATAGAGAGAAATTGTTCTGGTATTGAACTCACTAGAAATAGCAGAAATGTTTCCAGTCCAAGTTTTACATACTCTTTTTCAATGTTGATTTGACTATAGATTTACAGTTTATCCTTTGTTTTTATCCTTTTAAACTATTTTATATGTGACAATGTATTTTGAATTAAAAACACTCCAGTTGCCTCTGCTGTCTGTGTCATTTTCACTCTGCATGTGCCCTGAAATAACTGGTCCGGTCTAGTCAGTGAATGACTTTGACGTCATGCAACAACTGTCATACATTTTTCCATGACTTCAGGAGAGGAGGAATGTTGTAAATGTGACTTGTTCCTGCATTTAAATGGCAAACATGGGCAAACATTGAGTCATCAGTGTCCTCCCTCTGAAAACAACCTCCTTGAATCTCCACGTGTTAAATGGTGCGTGGAAAAGATTACTTTTTATGACTTACGCAGCCCACCGCCTTTTATGTCCCATTCCTAAATTACCAGTTTGAGGAAATGGAAATGGAATGCAATTATGATGAAGAGAAATAGTTATTACTCTTGTGACTCCTGTACCATCCTTAATATTGATTCTAAGTATCACTTAAAAGAAGCCATTACTACAATGTGAATAATTACATATTCTTCATTTCATTTTTTTAAAACTCAGTGCTTTCACTTCAGACCCCAAACTTGGTCATCCATAGCTGCCAGAGTGATCAATATGTGGTTGAGCTGAATGCAAAAAGCCACAGTAACAGCTACCATCAATATTGGGTTTGAAATACTGTTTCCTTTTGGCAAGGCGATGTTACAGGATATCGACTGCTCCGAGTCAAATAACAAACAGCCCAGTGGGCTTTTATAACAAAGGCAGCTATCACAGCCAAACAGAGGCTTAGTCTGCCTGTATGAATAACAAGCCAGGATGAAATTAGTATCAGAATATTTACCTAAAGCCCTCTTGACACATGCCATGGAAACAGCCACTTCACTGATGCCACTTTGAATAAAATGTTTTACATGGTCTCTGGCAAGGAGTTGTAGAAGAAAGGTTCTGCTGTAGAATTATCTGCACAGCCGACTTAAAAGGGATTATTCTGCAGCCTGCAGTGTTCTTACTAACTGTTTGGGGGCTACAGTGGGCTCAGGTGACACAAAGTGTTTGTGGAAAGTTTATTGTCCTTCAAGGTTGCTTTATTATAGATGGATGGATGAAGAAAGAAAGAAAGAAAGAACGAAAGAAAGAAAGAAGGAAAGAAAGAAAGAAAGAAAGAAAGAAAGAAAGAAAGAAAGAAAGAAAGAAAGAAAGAAAGAAATACTGGCCAAGACGCCATCCCCAAACATTCTGCAAAGATGGAATTCTTCAATTCTATGAAAACACCATATTCAATGTAATGACAAATGCAACATCAAGCATTGTTTATTTACATGATTTCAAGTAAAACTGTAATCACCACTGTACTTGTCTGATATTAGGAGGTCTTACTGAATTACCCAGCTGTGCATCGCAGTTGCACATTTACAGCATGTGACAAACATTCCTCTTATTCAGATGCAGCAGAACTGTTAAGTTAAGCAGAGCAGAAATCTCATTAAAGAGATGCACAGACCAAACTCACAAGGGTATAACAAATGATGAGTTGACCTTCATGGTCTCATGGAAGCATCTCTGCGTAACCCATGGATTTAACTTTATGGCGCCGCATGTTTTAATAAAACTATTGTTTCCCCAGTGCGTGCGTCATTAATGCTTCAATTTACACGATGTCTCATTTAGTTTTCACTAGAAACCACCTTCAAACAAGGAGGGGGCGCTTTCACGGTGACAGGTTACACCAACGAGAGCATCGCAGTGACCTCCTGCTTTACAGCCTGACTACAGTGTGTTTATTTTAATGGTGACACCCGGAATGATCAGGTTGGAGCGAAAACATCCTTATTTAGACTTTTGGTCTTACCCCTAATGACAGCTGTAAATCACATGCTACATGCTCCAGTACCCTGATGGGCAAACTGGGAGAAGACATGACGCAGACAACCTAGACACTCCTCCCCTTTGTGGTAGAAGGTACCAGCTATAAAAGAGTGCTGCATCTTCTTGTGTCAGTGAGTAAATTGGTGACTGCTTTGTTATCTTATTTAAAAATAAGAAGAAAAAAATTCTTATTCTTCTAAGAATGTCTTTCATCGTCAGCATCTTGGCACTTTTATTTTTTGCATCATGTGTAGTGGGAAACACACGGACCGAGCAGGGAGTAAAAGACCTGCAGCTTCAGCAAAATTCACTTTTGTGGCTGGGAAAATTACGAGACGAGCGGGTAAGAAGTTTTTTCTGTTGATATACTCTGTTTAAAAACGACTACAAAAACCTTAATACCTGGTGAACACGTCTCAACTACAGTGGCAGTTGAATTACTACCTAATTTGCATGAGCTAATATTTATCAGGAAAACTGGGAAAGTATTTGCTGAATAACTGTAAAATTAATATTAACAACGCAGTACAACTCCAAGATCAAGTACTAGAGTGAAAATTCACTTTGGCTTATATTTTCTGTTTTTATTTTTCTCCTACAGGAATCATCTAAGACATGGAACTTGTTCTCAATGGAGTTCTTGAAATCTGAGAATGGAATAAACCACCAAGGGTCTAGAGACACGGAGAAGCAGGAGAAGAATCGACGCGATGTGAGGAATGGACTTACAACTCGCAGAGCGGGCTGTCGAGTCTTCTTCTGGAAATCCTGGACTTCCTGTTAACTCCGTTACAACCTGAGTGCTACACCTAAAAACCTCTGTTCTGCCTCTTGTACATCACTGTAGTAATGCATTTGTTAAAGATGAGAGTATGCCCATGAATACCTGACTGTAACTTGGACCGATGTAAATACATACTCATCCTGCAAACGTCACGGCACATGTCAAATGTCTTAAAAAATAAAACTTAGTCACGCTCATGTTTCATTCCTCTATTTCAAAAAGAAAACTTCATTTGACTTTGGCTGCTCCTGAGGCAGTGGAGATCTTTGGAATTGTACCAACTTCCATATCTGTATAAAGCACCTCAGCCACTTTTCATTGTGGGAGGCAAACAATAGGTGAACCTGCTGGTTCTGAATGCCTGCATTATTTAATGCACCTGACTGTCCTCGTCAGAATGAAGTGGGCCTTGAATATTTTATGATTAGGAAATGAAATGACAGAGTGAAGAGGCAGCAGTAAAAACCCTGCTGGTCAAAAACGATGGATAAATAATCCCTGCAGAGAACTGCAAAACTCTGCAGGCTCTGCTGAGCACCGGCCGCGCTCCACTTCCCTCCGAAAAAGAGCGTTCTGTTTGACTTTCCCCGTGATTTATTTGAAGGCATCGAAAATCACAATCATTCATTTAATCATCAATGCTTTTGTGGCAGCAGCTTTTGTTAGTGGTTTCGAGTCTGTGACATTATTTCCACTCCAATAAAGATGGCTGTTCTTCTCTCTGTTAAATCAACATTGACTTGAAATAAAATGAGAGCATTTGGTCTCCCTCAGAGACATCCATTTATTATCCCCTGGATATGACTGATGTCTACAAACATGGAATCTTTTTTTTTAGGTTGTATTAAACTTTTTCTCTTAAGGTAAATTTCTCTTAGGTAATATCAGACATTCAAGGATATGAAATGTAAACATTTTTTGAAAGAAAAGTTGATTCTAAAAGCTTTTTTCCATCGTTCACGATGAAAAGATTTATCGTCAGAAAAAATGCTCAGATTGAGGACATCCTTATTTAAACAAGAAAAGTTTTTAGTTTGTGAGCTCATGTAAAAAAAAATCAAGGTGATCTAAAATGTCTGTCTCTGTGGAGAAGATCGACCTCTGGTGTATATAAAAAAGGCTCAGCCCGAGGTAATGAAATCAACCATCCAGCCTTTCTGGTGAGAGCGTGCACATAAAAGCACCAGTTTAATGCCTAACATTCCATTAAAGCAGAGCTGTCCAGTCTCAGAGAGAGCTGGATGTGTGTGTCATTCACATATAGAAGCAAATAAAAAGAAATTTAATGTTGGACTGATGAGACTGCGAAGAATCACTGGGAGTTAATAAAGTGTGATCTAAAACCCAAATCTCACCTGCAGGTAAATTTGGCTTTAAAAAGAGTGAGAACAGTATTTAAACAGAATGAATTTACACATTTTTATATCAGACAAACTGATCAGATGATTAAGAAAAAAATATATTATATATATACTGTATATAATTACTTTTTTACTAAAAGCTCGACTTCAATCCAAAAGAAATTAAACTTTTGGGTTTTTTAAGTGTCTTCTGGGGGAATTGCTAAAAGCTATAAAATCTGATTAAAGCTCTGTGTGTCTCACAGCCCTATGTCTACAGACAGAGTTGAAAACAAATGACTTTTCTCAAAAATCTCGTTGATAAATAAATAATGATATAAATTATTATTCAAAACATTAGGATCGAGGTCAGGGTTTCTGTGAAGAAGCGCAGTGCTGCACTGCAGTGTGCATTTCATTTATTAAACCATTTGCTCTTTTACTGATAAATGCCTGTGTGTGTCTAATGTGCAGCGCTGTGGATTCAGCAGTGTGTACGCTTACAGCATTGATCCAATTAAGTAGCTTAGCAGCAAATGGATGTTTTGAATGCAATTTCAAAAGATTTTCCACTGGATACAGCAAATATTATGCATGCATGTACAAGTTTGGGAGGATTTCACAGAGAACTGCCTGAACCCAGACAGGTGGAGGTGTTTACTGTGCAGAAAGGAAACTTAAGAAAAATGGACGGGGTGCAGCGAGGGAGAGCTCAGGAATGTTAGGAAGTAAACAGAGGCAGAAGACGAGAGCACAAGAGGATGTGGGGGAACATCACACATTTGTGATGGACCATAACAGCAGTCAAGGCTTGGCTTATTATCCTTACTGGCTTCCTGTGCTATTGGGATTCACTGAACAGCTTCCCCTCTGTATCAGGACCAATGCCAGCACATTAACATGCTCATACTGCAGAGCTTCTTCACTCAACTGATGGACTGAGCGAGAGTAGAAAACACAAAAGGGCGAGAGGATGAGTGGGCAGGCGGGCGAGTGTGTGGGTTTGCACTCTGTGTGGGCGGGTGGCGCATGTTTGTACTGTACATGGATTATATGTCTCTGTGGAATCACTGTGTTTGCTGACGGTCGTCCTCGTAGTATTCAAACAGGCAAAGCCAAATACAGCCAATTACAAACAGAAAGGGAGACACAGCGATCCGTCTTTGTCATCCTGGAAGAGTGGGCTGCTTCACAAGGAGCTTCGGGAGAAATTGAAATGCACTCTCGTCAACCATCAAAGCTCATTTAATTCCAAGATGGAAAAGCATTCCCAAGTAGCCCCCTTTCTCCCTGCCCTCCTCTCATTCCTACTTCCATGTGAGTAAACACATGAGAACCAATTACCCAGTTGTGCAAACTCTGAACAGTTGATTTTGATGTAAAAGACTTAACACAGAAACACTGCACCGCCTGGATCAAAGAGCCTCGCTGAGCCTTAATTGAATAGAGAGCTGAGCGAACCACTTCTGAGTAGGAGTTCCCTCATTATCTCCCTGGGAAGAACGGCAAAGAGAAACAAATGGAGTCCCAGTGGCATAGACCCACACCAAAAACAGCAGGGCCAAAAAAGAGAGGGACGAAAGGCAAGAGAAATGCCCGGGATAGAGGATGAAGGATAAAGAATATTTTTACTCCATGAGTCGGCAGAAGACAAAGTCATGTTCAGGTCCGTGTAGATGAAAGTACGGGCCGAAAATAGGCGACTGTGTTGATGCAGCTCACTGCGGATTCTCTGCTTTGCATATAAGGCATAGTTCTGCGCAGGATAACTGAGCTGAAAAGAATATTCAGCAGGCATCAGTACCACTGAAACCATGATTAATGGCATGTATTTAAATGCTGTGAAACCTTGTTACAGAAAACGATTCTAACAGAATTCAACAGATATTATTCAATCATTTTATCATTCGTCGGGTAGAAGGATAAAGAAAAGCAGTTGACAGTGGCTAACAAATATATTTATAAACATAAATTTAGATATAAGCACCTGCAACACACTTAAGTATCTGGAACAGAGACAAGTTTTCCACTGGATCCTTTAATTACGCTTTTAAATTGAGAGTATTGATTATGGCAAGGGGAACTTTTGCCTTCTCACCCTGTGAGAATAAAGAATGTCTCTGTATTTCTGGTTCTCCTCCTGATGCATCAGACATTTTTATAAAAGGGTTAGGGTTAATTCCTGATAAAAGATGCAGTGATGGGAGCATATGAAGTGGTGACTGATCCATCTAGACAAATATGTAGAATATAATCAAGTATGCCGTCGCCATCCCTCACTAACCTTTAGGGGTTGCCACAGCAAATCATCTGCCTCCATCTCACCCTATCACCACCTCTGCTTTTACACCAACCATCTCCATATAAAAAACAGACTTAGCAAAAGCCTCATTACAAAAGGCAACTTCAAATGGGTGCAAATGCATAATGCCATTCCATCTGATGCAAACATTATTTGTTTTTCTGCTCAAATGCAAACCGCTCCATCCACAGAACATGTTTTTTGTCTATTGGTGCATTTCAGATGTGTGGAACCCAGAGAACTTGCCTGGGGTGTTTTTCTTTCTAGTAATAATATAATGATAAGATGTGGTACTTTTTTGCAGTTTTTGATGAACCAGATCCTGTTGTTTCCTAAGATAACCACTTGTTAAGTCTGTAAAATTATAATAATAAGAGAAAAGTAAATAAAGTTCCAGCCATAGGCAGAGGCAGAGGCAGAATCTGCTCGTACAGATAATAAAAAAATTCCACTGGAGGTTTTAGCAGCATCGCTCAAAGGTGATCCCAACACACAGGTCTAAAAATATCACTGAAAAAAAGTACATTCAAGAGGCACCGATAATGTAGCAAGCTGACTCATTTCTTCCCCTGAGTTTTCCTGCCTGTTAGATTGACACATTAAAAATAAATTGGTAGCGGCGTTACCCTCGGGATGGGTTGTAATAATCTGTGATTCAATTGCTTTTTATTTTGTGAGATCGCTGTGACTACATTTCAGTTTTTACAACTCTGGTTTATGGCCCGACTTTTGCTAATGTTAAGACGGATAAGTAGAATTGTCAGTAGAGGGCCAATCATAACCTTCACTTTCTCATAAACTCATAAACTTTTTTTATGGTTCATGCATATGTTGTTCAAACTTTTTCAATGGAGGACAATGGGAGATTTTATTAAAAATAAATAAACAACTCACTTTGCAACCGTCATCATCACAATTAGTGCTGTCAAACGAGTCATTTTCACAGCCCTAGTTACAGTATTAAACAGAGTGCAATAAAATGCTCTCATTGATAGCTTTAGCTTCTGTAAGCAAAATACAATGAGGTGCTAATGTGTTGTTTACATGCTTGGGCTTTTGAATTATTCATATGTGTTAAATGTTTGTCCATATCCATCAGTTCCTTTGCTCTCCAGGGGATTTGAAAGCAGAGACTTAGGCCAAGGTTGACTTTGAACAGCAGAGGGAAACCAGGAAGGACAGTTGGACGTGAGAGAAGCAGCACGAACCACGAGCAGTGAAAGAGAAGAAAATGGCCTTCAAGCTGTTTACAGGTTTTCGCCCTCCCTGCATGCATCTGAAGAGACGACCCTTAGCGCCCCCAGGGGGTGTCTAGGTAGGTGACCTTGACGTGTTTCTGTCCTCTGGAAGTTAATTACATCGGTGCATGCAGTGGACAGGACGGCATATTGATTGTGACAAACACCTGTTTCGCTAAGTGGTTTTGTGATTACACACTCAGGTGGGTGTAATTAAATTTCAATATGTTATTTGTTTATACTGCTGGATTTGTTTTGTTAGTGTTAATGAGTATTTGGCCCACACTGAGGGAAAAAAGAAACTAAATTAAGAGAATAGGTTGTAAATGTGTGAGATTAGTGTTGGAACATGACAAGAAAAAGAAAGTCTTTGACGAGATATGACAGAAACCATGTGACTCAAAAAGGGAAACATGGAACGCATTCTCAAAGACGGGAATTCAGTATTACTTTGTAGAAGTAGTTACAACATTGTATCTAAGGAAATGTCTTTTTCATTCTCTTAATTTGGGATATTTTCATTTCGATTCTCAGTCTCAGTTTAAACTCAACTGATACTTTTGGAATATAAAGATACAAAATGCCGTCATCTTGATTTGGTTCCTGGCACAAACAACCCAAAACACTGCCCAAGTTCCATCCCATGATTAATCTAGGTCAGGTTTCTACATAGGATAAAATGAATTGAATGGCACCGTCTAATTGGTTGTCAGGCACAGTTTGTTGCAAATGGACGTACAGATGGTGATGTAGTGCATACACTTCCCTAGTGAAACCTATAAAAAGAACTGGACGTGTTCCATTGTTTTAAGTAGTACTTCTGTATGCACAGTACATCTTTTGGTAAATACATCAGGAAACATTTACTTGAGAGTTTGTTTTTTTTCAGTTTTTAAACATGGCTTCCAAAAGGAAAGCTTTATCAGTTTCATGTATTGCACTGATACTCACTTGATTTAGACGGAAGTATGAGTCAGATGTTTAATGTTTACGTTAGATGATGACATCATCCTGGCTGGTAACTCAGGCAGATTGTCCCACATGCCATCAGACTGCACAGCTGTTCATCTGGGGGGACGAAGAGGGGAGACGAGATGGTAAGTAGCAGTAGATGTTGTTTAACGTGTGTTCTGTTTATTTCATCATTCAGCAGTTGAATCTGATTTTTTTTTTCCTCAGTGTGTGTGAAGATGAAACAGTAAGATTTTAGTTTGACGACAGTTTGTGTAGAACAGACGTCTTCTGTTTCTACACCTGAGAGACTGCAGCGGTACTTTACTCCTATGCAGTAAATTCACTTCAGACATGTTGGCCCTCATCGCGACCTTTTATCGACCACAGTGAAAAATCAAATTTGGCATTTGGCCCATTCATTCAAGGAAGTTTCCTGAGACTCCAGGGGCCCTACATCAGAGGTAATCGACACACGGCCGTGGCGCCGAGCCTTGTTAAAAGTTCCCTGACCATCAGGTTATTCTGTTCTTCTATACATCGATGAATTTAAAGGGCTCTCCTCATGGAGTACTTTGGTTGTGAATTGATGTGACTGATGCCACAGCTGTCAACATGTCTCCATTGGCTTTAAGAGGATTTGGGGACAAGTGTTAATCAAACACCATCATGGTGCATGAAGGGGAGAAACTGTCCGACAAAGGACATCATGAAAACATTTGTTCAGACTTGACAAGAAAATAAAGTGTAGCACATAAAGTCGCAGTGGTTTACTTTTGACTTTACTCTATTTTCCTGTCTCATCGTGAGGTGATTTCCTCTTTGTCCCCAAGGTTGCAGATCCGTTCTGCTCGGCGTTGTTCACTGTAATAAAAGGAAACACCAAAAAAAGAAAACAGAAGACAGAACGACATACCCTCTGTCACACACTCCCTCTTCTAAATATGCTGCTCTGTGCGCTGCAGCCATCAGGCAGGAAAGTACACAATCCACATCCTGAAAGTCAGTGCAGCCTTCATCTTCCTCCTCTTCCTCCTCCTCATTCCCTTTGCAGACAGCAAGGAAGGTCTGTTTCCATGACAACAAGAGAATTAAGGGGCGACAGCATGCCATCCCAAAAGCGACCCATCGGATTTAGGGGGATATGCGAGACGATAAATCAGCCCAGGTGAGGAGATTGAAGTGAGGTGTTTGGACTCTGACTGGAATATTAATGTGTCCTTCTGTTTCTCATGCAGTGCAAAGATCAAACTCCAAATGTGTCAGTTCTGATCAATCAAACACCGAATCAATCACTGCGTAGGTGAGCGGCTTTGATAACATAGTCTTTATTCTTAAACAATCACTAACTTCATTCTGATTTTTTTTTATGTATCAATGCATATTTTTAATTTCATCTCACAATCCGTAATGCATATATGAGCGTGTTCTGCAAACATAAAAGTAACAAATTATCCTCCATACCAAATAC
Source organism: Cynoglossus semilaevis (assembly GCF_000523025.1). Lineage (NCBI taxonomy): Eukaryota > Metazoa > Chordata > Actinopteri > Pleuronectiformes > Cynoglossidae > Cynoglossus > Cynoglossus semilaevis. Next base: position 3,423,965 of record NC_024326.1, read on the forward strand.
AATCACATTCTTCGCTTCGTCCTTTCACGCATCAATAATCCTGCCAAAAAAAGTGCTTTTCTTTTCATTTTTTCCCCTCCGGCCCACTATTTTACACCCATGTTTTATTCATCTTTTTGCTGAAATCCTTTCATTCCGATGCCACAGTTGAGATCCTGTACAGTACATCCAATTTTCATGCATTGCTTTAAATCCACATGTATCTCATGTGCACCAATATAAACCTGTATATAAAAAGATACTGATATATGCTGGTCTTGCCTGTTGACTTTCACAGTAGTCAAACATACTATATGTATCACTGTAATGCTGTTAAGATGATGTCGGAGGTTGAACTAGTCTACCACTGGCTCTTACAGGTTAGTTGCCACCTGTGCCCGGGTGGAATATTCTCCCAAATATATGAGGATAAATCACTGCAGTTTGCTCTGTGCATCTAAGTATGTGCTATTTACTGTATGTACCAGCAACCCAGCATAAAACTTCCAACCAGTTGATAGAGAGACACATATACTCTCTCTCTGAAAAAAAACAAAATACTGACTAAAATAACACATAAAAATGGTCTTGAACCCATTTGTTAGAAATTTAAAACAATCGTTTAGCTGCTTCCACCTAAAGGAAACAAACAAAGCTCACGTCAGCTTTTACAATCATGCAGTGTTCATGCTTTGTCAGGCCTCTTCAGACAACCCACTTTTTAAACTTTCCTATTGGCTACACTTGGCTGTACACCATCTTCGACCCGGCCTGACGTCATTAAACACCACATCAGTGGCCAGGATTTGTGCGATGAGCGCTGAATGGCGATCGGTCAGCCATTGCTGTACATCTCACCCCCCTCCGAAGGACTTCCTGAGTTAGACAAGCTAAGTGGAGATTAAGAATGAGTTATGCAGTGTGTACAGTGCCATGTGCAGCGTACCAGACGATTCACCTTGTCTACACAGCCCTGTGAGCAGGGAAGCGTTCCTCCACAACGATGCAAAGGGCTCGTTTCAGGGGTCAGGGAACGAACGGGTGGGGTCGGAGGGGGGGATGTTATTCAAGTGAAGGAAAACGAAATGGTGAGATGCCACCTTGCCTTTCTGCAGTCTGGCTACTGGGTGAACTGCTTTGCTTCAACTGTGATAAAAAGGTCTGACTCCCAGACCTTACATCGGATATAGATCAGCTGATAAATGAACAGTCGTGCAGGTGGTGAAGTCTGCTGAAGAAAACACTAATGCTTTAGCAATAATACGCAGAAATCATAGAACTCTTTAACTGCTGGGTCTGTCGTAACAACGTCCAACCTTTACCTTCCTTAAAAAAAGCGGAAGACGTCTTTGATCAACAATAATTTGTCCATATGCTGCCAAAGCGTTGGTTATTGTAATATCGTTACAGTTGTTGGTGTAGCTGAACTAACAGCAGAGTAAAAGGGGTCTCGCGGTGCAAATGTGAAATGACCTTTTGGGCCATGGCTCATACAGTGCTGCTGCTGGTCTTTATTTTCCTCTCAACCTGCAGAGAGAACAGGTTTCTTTGTCGTTTTTCACAAGTTCGGACGTCTCTATTGCTAAAACCTAACAATCCTCGCTAAGAACTAAACTGAGGCTATATCAAAACAGCTCAAATCAGACTTTCACCTCCTTTAACAACTTTCTCAGTCGGTCTTCTTCACTGACTTACGCGCCCGTCATGGAGATACAGTGTCATCTTATTCAAAATAATCCAGATACATACGAGACGGCTATCTGTTATATTGCTTGTTCCAGTCCTGACTTTCGCAGTAGGACAACATGGGGAAGCCCCATCTGTCCATCATTCTCATGAGTCTAACATACAGTACACACCTGAGTAGAGAACATCCTGTCCTGTGATCACTCTGATTCAGTTGGACTCCAACCAGGAGAACTATCAAATACATTCACTCCAACCTTCATAACCAAGATTATATTACAAGAAAAAGATGCAAAACAAAACAAGAGCAAATGAAAATTGTGTTTTAGGCTAAAAAAAAAAAAAACATGGGGTCATTGAATGACACAGTTGCCAAAAGAGGCACAGTGTATGGGAGTGCAATAGCGTTAAGACAAAATCTGTATATGAAAATTGAATGAGTATTAAAGCTCGTTTTTCACAGCATACGTTGAAAATGATAGATATTTGTATTCGTGTGAAGAGAGAGACCACCATTCTTCATTTATCACAGCTTTTTTGCATAAAATATTGGTCAAGTCCTGTTTGAAAATAATGCTCTTCTCATATATATAGACATACACATATATATATATAGATAGATAGATATGCTTTATATCTATCTACCTCTCTATATATATATACATGATTGGTTTTATATTAATTCATCTAAAAGTATTTCACAGGCAAAAGTTCAGTTTTTGTCTTGTACAGTATTACGAAGCCCCTTGGTGTCGTCACAACACCCTCTGTTGTTTCAGAGGCCATGATGGTATATTTCTCGTGGACAATGACTTTTCCAGTGGCCCTTCTTCTCTGAAGCTGGATGAGGCCACGCCCCACTAGTAGAAGCCCCTCCCATCAATGTTATGTGGAGTCCTGATTGACGGCTTTCCCTCCATTCATAGTGGGAGTCCCTGAGCTCTTTCGGGAGCGATGCTTGTCCTCCTGTATCTCATGCAGTGATGGCTCCCTGTACATACAAACTATGGCGGGGGAGTGGAGGAAGGGCAGGGGTGACAGGAGAGGAGAGGAGGGAAGAGGACAGGACAGGAGATGATAAAGGAGAAAAAAGTGCTCAGGAAGGGAACGATGGAGATGGAAAAGATGGATGTGCAGAAGGAGACCAGGTCAGGAGAGAGACTGGAGGGACAATTATATCAGGCTAGGAGAGATAACGCAGGACTCTACGTCTGAGTCAGCACTTTTCTATCGCTCTACTTTACAAGTGCTCTTGATATTATCTACTACACTGAGCTCTGGAAACATGTTAGAAAAGACAGCATATATAAAATAGACACTTTCTTCCAAAGGTAAAATAAAGCTTACTTTGAAGCCTGCTCAGAATACTACAGTACTACCCACACTTCTTAAACCAATCTTTTTCATAGTCTAAAAATGTAACTTACATTTTCCTTTTATGGGAAATCTTCAAGTCTGGTACAAAACAGACATAAAGCTGGTCTCTGTGACCATGAGTTCCTCATAAAGATTTTTTACTTGTGTGATAAATCAAGTGAGATGTAGGCTCATAATCCCATCGTCTTCCTTTTAACAAGCATCGTATTTCAACCAGAGGACTTTCCCCTGGTGGTTAACACAGACTCTGCGACACATAATTTGTGAAAAAGTTGAAGAAGTTGCTTACAGAAAGGTGAGGACCGGAGCAGTTTATACTGAGGCACTGGACATTAACTCCTGCTCTCAGTTGGTTTCAAGGTGTACCGAAGTTAAGAAGCTAAGAATTGCCATTATTACAATGACATGGTCAATTTAACAGATACAGTTGACTTTTTCTCTGTATTTGCTCCCTTTACTTCAGTAAAAGTTTTATCCAACTTCAGGATATTTTGTTTCAGTTAAATGTGCTGACTAACTTCAAGACGTTCCTCATACCTTCTATGGGCCTGGGCACAAAGTGCGATGAGGGCTTTGTCTTCTTGACTCGGTTGCCCTTCATGACTTGTCCCTCCTTGGTGAGGCCAAGAAACCAGGCTCGGCCTGACTCCTGCTGACGGTACACAGTGGATGAGTAGATCACGTAGTAGTTCTCAAAAACAGACTCCTTAAACCTGCACTCTGGCGTGAACATCTCCTACATCAAGAAGACAAAGACAAGGTCATTAGAGTGCAGTAAATGTCATAACAATAAAGTTGTCTTTAGTAAATAGGTTTCAGAAAAAAACAAAAATATAACAGACAGGAGATTTGAGTGGGCTCTGTCTGTTTATGTCTTCCAATAGTTTAATTACCGCTATATTTATAAAGCACTGTTCAGCAGACAAATGTCCTCAGGGAACATCCTTCCTGGCAAAGTCATTATAAAAGTGATAAGTCAACATGAATGTCAAGATGAGACAGAGCAGACAAGGAGAAATGAGAGGAAATACAGAACGGTCGAGATGCTGGACAATCTGTCTGGAGTGAGATCCGTGTCCAATTTTTTGCCATGACAGTGCAAAAAAGTTAACTGTGTTTTTGGCTCCTATTCCTTTCCAGATGTGAGCAGCAGTTACCTCCGTAGGTTACTACATTTTATCAGCAATGACTTTTAAAAAGTCTGTTTTGGATTTTTTTTTCCATATAATCTCAGAGGAATGTCAAACCTCATTGTCCTCTTTCCTGGATGTCCTCCGTGCCTGAATACTTCATGATTTCAAAAGGTGAAATTAAAAACTGCAAAATTAAAAACCAGAGAGCTTGAAGGGTTGTGAAGACGGGTGTGTCCACACAGGACAAATGTGATGAGGAACAGCTGGCTCGGTGCATGAGGAGCTGTCTCAGATTGAGTAGAGGGTAGAACGTGCACTAGGTGTGTGTGCGTGGCGTACGTGTATGTTGTTATTCATTACAGTAATGTCTGCAGGATTCTGTGGCCGTCTAAAGGTTGTCCACTTGACTGACAGTCCAATTTTGCGTCCTGCTGCTGCAGCTGACTGTTTATGGATTGTGGTGTGTGTATACAGTGCATAAGTGTGTTTACATAAGGATTAAATGTGAGGGGACCCTTAAAAGAGTAAAGATAAAAATTTTAATGCAGGGGAGCTGAGCAAAATGATCTCTGTGTGTAAATAGTTTGGATCCCAATCAAACATGTTTTCTGCCTGCACTTACAGGATTGAAATAAAACATTTTCTTTTTCTTCAATGAAGGTTGAAACGATCAAAAGGTTCGATATTCTTTTAAAAAAAAAAAAACATGAGAAAAAAAACATGGCTTGAAATGTTGTGTGGAGAAAATGCTACAAAATCACTTAACTATAACTATAACTATTAAATTTGGAATAAACAAATGTGAAAGCCAATATATCTTTTTGTAAATGTTTAAAACGATCCCTTTATGGTCTCAAAGGGATCATTTAGTGAAGACAATAACTAGAATCTGCTGTTTTATTTCACTTTTAACAATAGAAGCAAACATATAGAACTAAAAGGCATATTACACCCATTCCACATTTTGGTGGTTTGGACTTAACTCCAAACTTAACTATTTTATTCTCCCGCAGCCTCACTAACAAGTCACATTTTGTTATTAAAAGCTGTTAAACATTTCTATAAGCAGCGTCATACCGATCACTGCTGGGCGGCTGGTGCACACGGGATTCATTTAAATAGCACTTTACTGCGGCTAGAAACAACGCCGTTAAGAGCAGAACAGCCAAATCACATCAGCATAGATATAGGCAGTGAAAAAACAACAGCGTACTGGGGAGTATTAAAAGGATGCCAAGAACTGAAGAGAACTGCAGAGACCGGAGGTTGTTCTCGCTGTTAACAGCAACACAACGCATTACTTTTTTATTTTATTAAGTGTTTGTTGTATATAAAACTAACTGCTAGGTTCACCCTGCGCTCAGCTGAGTATAAATGAGTGCTGTTTGAACCCGTGTATCTCAGGTTACTCACCTCGGTATAGATTAGATAATGAGTCACAGTGTGTGTGACTGCTCATTTATAAAACACTGTGGTGTACAGCAGGCTGTGTAAAGGACTCTGGGAAGTTAAGGTCACATGGTTGGCAATGTGAAAATGTCTCGCTGGTTTGCAGGAAGGTGGACAGGAACTATGCTGGAATGGTACAGTTTATCTGGGCCTGCTGACACACTGTCAAAGATCAGACATCTCGCCCTCTGCTGGGGCACTGCAGGTCACGTCCAGCCTGTCTTCCTGTGTGTGTGGGGGGGAGTGGGGGGGGGTGCTGTATGTGTTGGGGTGGGTTGGTGGGGGCA